>NC_081821.1:19937500-19940000 GCF_030704535.1 Vitis vinifera | reverse complement strand
CCACGGGGCCTTGCTTGGTGCCCATGAGGCAAGCCAAGGTGGCACGAGGCCTTGCATGGTGCCCGCCCGCGAGCCAAGCCAAGGTGCCACGGGGCCTTGCTTGGTGCCCGCGAGCCAAGGCAAGATGGCACGGGGCCTTGCATGGTGCCCTCCCGCGAGCAAAGCCAAGGTGCCACGGGGCCTTGCTTGGTGCCCCGCGAGCCAAGCCAAGATGGCACGGGGCCTTGCATGGTGCCCGCCCGCGAGCCAAGCCAAGGTGCCACGGGGCCTTGCTTGGTGCCCCGCGAGCCAAGCCAAGGTGGCACGAGGCCTTGCATGGTGCCCGCCCGTGAGCCAAGCCAAGACACGCGACACGTGCCATGGGGCCTTGCTTGGTGCCCGCGAGCCAAGCCAAGGTGGCACGAGGCCTTGCATGGTGCCCGCCCGCGAGCCAAGCCAAGGTGCCACGGGGCCTTGCTTGGTGCCCGCGAGCCAAGCCAAGGTGGCACGAGGCCTTGCATGGTGCCCGCCCGTGAGCCAAGCCAAGGTGCCACGGGGCCTTGGTTGGTGCCCGCGAGCCAAGCCAAGGTGGCACGAGGCCTTGCATGGTGCCCGCCCGTGAGCCAAGCCAAGACACGCGACACGTGCCATGGGGCCTTGCTTGGTGCCCGCGAGCCAAGCCAAGGTGGCACGAGGCCTTGCATGGTGCCCGCCCGCGAGCCAAGCCAAGGTGCCACGGGGCCTTGCTTGGTGCCCGCGAGCCAAGCCAAGGTGGCACGAGGCCTTGCATGGTGCCCGCCCGTGAGCCAAGCCAAGGTGCCACGGGGCCTTGGTTGGTGCCCGCGAGCCAAGCCAAGGTGGCACGAGGCCTTGCATGGTGCCCGCCCGTGAGCCAAGCCAAGACACGCGACACGTGCCATGGGGCCTTGCTTGGTGCCCGCGAGCCAAGCCAAGGTGGCACGAGGCCTTGCATGGTGCCCGCCCGCGAGCCAAGCCAAGGTGCCACGGGGCCTTGCTTGGTGCCCGCGAGCCAAGCCAAGGTGGCACGAGGCCTTGCATGGTGCCCGCCCGTGAGCCAAGCCAAGACACGCGACACGTGCCATGGGGCCTTGCTTGGTGCCCGCGAGCCAAGCCAAGGTGGCACGAGGCCTTGCTTGGTGCCCGCCCGTGAGCCAAGCCAAGACACACGACGCGTGCCATGGGGCCTTGCTTGGTGCCCGCGAGCCAAGCCAAGGTGGCACGAGGCCTTGCATGGTGCCCGCCCGCGAGCCAAGCCAAGGTGCCACGGGGCCTTGCTTGGTGCCCGCGAGCCAAGCCAAGGTGGCACGAGGCCTTGCATGGTGCCCGCCCTTGAGCCAAGCCAAGACACGCGACACGTGCCACGGGGCCTTGCTTGGTGCCCGCCCGTGAGCCAAGCCAAGACACGTGACGCGTGCCACGGGGCCTTGCTTGGTGCCCGCGAGCCAAGCCAAGGTGGCACGAGGCCTTGCATGGTGCCCGCCCGCGAGCCAAGCCAAGGTGCCACGGGGCCTTGCTTGGTGCCCGCGAGCCAAGCCAAGACACGCGACGCGTGCCATGTGGCCTTGCTTGGTGCCCACGAGCCGAGCCAAGACACGCGACGCGTGCCATGTGGCCTTGCTTGGTGCCCACGAGCCGAGCCAAGACACATTACGCGTGCCACCTCCCGTGCCACGGAAGCTACAATGACCCTCGATATGGTGCTAGAGGCTGTGCTAGGACACGTGACCCATGCCATGATGCGTGCCACGGCCCGAGGCACGACATGTCTCGCATGCCACGACGCCCATGCCATGGTGCCACGACACCTGTAATGACCCATTCCATGGTGGTAAGGGCTGTGCCAAGACACATGGTGCATGCCCTATCTGGATTTCGACCCTGATGCCTTGGCAAGGTTCCGGATTATGGTCTATTGCTAATCACGGAATGTTATTAATCCATGGATTCATGTTGCAAAGGTTGTTCGCTATTTTTTTATATGGTTTTTTTAAGTAAAAAAATTTTAAAATAAATTTTGTTTGGACAATCCTTGGATTCTTTTTTAAGATGTCTTTTTCCCATATCAAATACAATTTTTAAAAATATTTAAAGTAATTTCTACTTATTTTCCCCATTTTCCCCCTACTTTTCTAAGTAAAAAAACTAAAAAAAAAATATTTTTTTGCCAAGAGAGCTTCACCAATCCTTGAATTCGTCTTCCATATATTTTTCCCATGTGAAATACATTTTTTAAAAATATTTACACTATTTTTTCCTCATTTTTACTATTTTTTAAGTAAAAAAATCGAAAAAAGAAATTATTTTTGAGAGATAAGTTGCATTAATTCATGGGTTCCTATTCCAGATATTTTTCCCATGTGAAATACAATTTTTAAAAATATTTTCACTAATTTTTGGTATTTTTTACTATTTTTCCCTATTTTTCCCTATTTTTCGGACAAAAAAATTAAAATAAATATTTTCTGGGCCGAAATTTTTTTTATTTTTTTTCCTTGGGTTC
>NC_081821.1:19720000-19927500 GCF_030704535.1 Vitis vinifera | reverse complement strand
GAAAACAGCATGAGGTACTTATATGAACTTACTAATAAAAGCAAACTAACCAACCTCTAATTTGAGCAAACCAATGTGATCAGATCCCGACATCCAAGACTCCGATTTGGACCTTTTTTTTTTTAAAACCACATATCTCTCCGAGACTCACCTAGCAGTGCCCTCCTCTTTCCATGTCGGCCCCCACAAGTCCCCTATCCGAAATGCCTCTTCGACTTCCCGATCTCAGAATGAGGCGAGCCATACCTTGATAGATTCGTCTCGACACCATGATGGTCGTACAATTTGGCGCGAGACAAAATTCCTATCCATTAAAAAGTTATCCCCTAAAAACCAATGAAATTTAACTTAGGTCTCCAAGGTTCCCGGGGACCCCACCGTCTGATCAATCTAAAACTCTTCCAAGCGGCTTGCCACTTGGTGTCCCCTTAGGTTCCGCCCTTCCCATTTTCATCCGTACCGTCCGATCGTCGATCCGATCCCCCGATCGTCCGATATCGGCCGTCAAAATTGATCGTCACCGATCTTCCTCGTTTTCTCCCACGTGAAATATCTCCCCATTTTAGGATGATCGGCGCAAACGCTAATCCTTTTCGAGCCCCGAGGCCAAAGTTATGGCCAAAAACGCCTTTCCTCCCCTATCTCCTTATCCGTCCATCAAAAAGCTCATCCGAGCACACCGTTGCGATCCTTGCGTCGAGCCTCGTGGTTTTAAAAAAAAAATTGTCAAAAAACTCCACCCGGAGCCCTCGAAAAGTCCCCGAGAAACCCCCATTTTGACATTTTCCTTTCTCGTCCTATACTGTCGCGATCGAAACCCAAACCGTTCATTAAAAAGTATATCCAACCGTACGGATCGAAAGAACGTGTCGATTTTAGGGGGGGTCCACCCTCTGATCTCGATGACCATTCCCGAATACCTGGATTATAATACATCTATCAAAACCACCCTTTTTCCTCCGCATCCTTCCATCCAACACTCCATGTGCTGCACCTCTGTCATGCCCCATCCTCCTCATCATGTGGCGTCATCCCATTGGCCCACTTGTTTAACATTTTCAAGCCACAACCTTTTTCAATCAATGCAGCATCTTCACTCTTTTTTTTATCCGTCAATATACTAACCCCCACCCAAACCCACCCACCCACGGTATTAAAAAATTTCCACTTTAAAAATTTTGTTTTAAAAAAATAAAATTTATGACCTTTTATTTTTAATTAATTATTACATTTAAATTATTTTTAAGTTATTTGTTTATTTAAGAAAATAATTACTTTCACTTGTTTTTTAACATCCCGGGCAATCTTCCCGCCATAGACGACCACCCCAGCGTTCAACATTTTCAAAGGCAATAAGATCATTCTACAAGGGGGTTTCCTCCAAGAAAGAAGGCCAGATGCAGCATGGTGAAGCTTGCTGGAGGTATGTTCAGCTACCTTTTTGGGGAAGGTGTTTCATGCACTTGCTTTTTGGAAACAGGTTAGGCATTTTCAGAAAAATTAGAAGAATTCCCCCCTGTATCTACGTTTACACGTTACTGCCTTTGAAAATGACTGACGGCAAATCTCTCTTTCTTTCACTTCTCTTTTCAGTTTCTCATGCATGTAATTTTATTATTTGTTGTCAAGATTCGGTATACAATTAGCCCTAATTGTAATTTTACTCGGCATATAATTAACTCTGAAATTCAACCCTTCTTTTAAAAACATGTCATACTGATGAAATTGTGAAAAATTACTTGTTTAAATACAAAAGGGAGTGGATTAGTGGATTTCTGGTTCTCTCTTTCCTTATTGATGACTTTTGGGTATCATTGACTACCTTAGGTTTGGACAATCATGCCCACATATTGCTTCCTAGCTTTTCAACTGTTGATAAGCTGGTTGTTACTTTCTTTGTGTACTTTTTATTTTATTTTATTTTTCTCTCACAAAACAGCTTGAATCCGGTTCAGCTCTGCTACATGAGATTTGAAGATCACCATCTTCTATTTCGTCTGAAACCCATGATCTATCTCACCTGGTTTGCAAGCCCACATGAAGTGGAGCCTCCTTTAGTGATTTTTGATTTTTCCGATATTTTATCCCTCATTGTCTTTTTTTGCATCTCCATCTGGGAGTACAAGCCTAGAGAACTAAAGCTGTGAACACGGAGGTTAAGTCTCAAAGGAGTTCATAAAGCGCATCTTCAGCAGTTTCAGCCTTTTTGGATTCCAGGGCTGGTGTCTGCGGTCATACACATTGCCATAATCATGTTTGTTAAGGCTAAGCTCCATTGATGGTGGATCCTATGCTTTTATTATGATTAGATGATAACAAAAAAAAAAAAAAAAAACAGTCCAGTTATTAGGAGAAAAAGGACACTGCATATTGATGATGGCAATGAGTGGTATGAGAATCTGGGGAGTGATGTGCAAACATATGACTCTGAGGCAGGAGTACAGACAACTGGTGAAGAAATTCCTGACGCTTCTGATTATTCTAATGGGGGAATCGATGATACGATACTTATCTAGCTAGGATTTCCAAAGTGTGCAGAACATTCTAATGGGAAACCTACGCTGTGGATGCATTGGTACATGGATTTTTCCATCTTTCAATGGGACTTGTGACGAGTTTATTCTGTCAGTCACACTGAGCTAGTTGTGGATCCTATGCTTTCATTTGTTCCAAAGGAAACAGCCGTCAAAGTTGGTAATCAGAATCAAAAACTAAGACTCAGTTATGGCAAAACCACTCAGGGATCAAGCTTTTCCTACTGCAGAAAAGGTGGCCGAACTTGTTCAGAAGGCAAGTGCTTTCATATTGCCAAGGGTGGTGGAAAAATTAAGCTTTATCTGCAATACACTCCATGGCCTTCCGAGAAAAGAAATTGGAAAGGCACCTTTTGATGGGAATAACGTGTTCATTTTATGCAGTTGTCCTGTATAGCATTGATCAAAGAATTCGGCTCTTCTTTCTCATCCGACACATCTTTTCATGCAACAATGGAAGAGTTGTAATCTGTAGCATCCCATTTCTCTCCATATTCTCAAACGAGGCTTGGAACCTCTTTCTACTATAGTGGATGCATCAATCCCATTGGTGCCAGATTATGTGAAGGACATTATCTTAAATCCTGAACTGTGCTCTTTCGAAATGTATCAGAATTCAGTTGATCTAGTTATGGTTCATCCTTCCTTTTGAACTGCTGCCACTGACGGAGAAGAATGGGTAATTAGAACCACAGAATACATTGGAGGTTTTGACATTTTCAGTATCCATACCTAAGCTCTCTTCCTTCCATCACCTCCTCACATACATGTAACTTCTACATTAGTGAACCCCATGCAACCATCTTAAGTAGCAGTAATCTGAAGGTTGTCCATATGACTGTGACATCTAAGGCAGGTGGGTGCTCTTGGTGATGCCAAAGCTATATTTGGAATGCATAGATCATGTATTATTTCTGCGGACAGTATAGCATCTAGTTCAGAAACTCACCTACCTGCAATGTGCTCTTTTGAAGCCTGATTACAAGGAAGCCAGACATGCTCATTTCGGTCTGTCTTCATCAGATCTCCATTTCAAGAAGCTTCTGTTCGGTCTGTTTACACTTGGTATTTTAGAGGATGATTTGTGCTAATTTTAAATGTAACATCAAGTTCCCATTGAAATTGTTTCAATGGATGTTTTGTTTCATGCATGTAAAGCTATTGGCTCCAACTTTCTATATATTTTTTTGCTTAGGGAGCACCTAAGAATGGAAATCGGTATTTTCTACAATTTTTAAAAATAATAATAATTATTTTCAAATATATCATTACAAATTTGTTGTTTAAAAAATAAATACAAACATCATATGCTATTTATGATTGCGTTAAATATTACTCTTTTTTTTTGTATATATATTTTTTATATTGAACTTGTCTTAGAAACAATTTTTATATTCAACTCATCCTTTAAACAATTTCAGTTTTTACATTTAACTCGTATTTTTAATACTTTAAACTCATCCTTCAAAATATCTGGAATTCCACGTGTACTCTATAAAAGAGTCCAATCTTCTATTTTAACTAATAGCTTTCAAGAGGGTAGGTTTTTTATTTAAAAAAGTCAAACATTCTTCCTTTCATTAACTGTCAACCATGAACGAGTAAAAAAGGAGGTTAATGCATGTGCCAAATCATCGAGTGTATTATTCTGTTTGTGTTGAATGGGAGGTTGACCACATTTCAACCTCCTATCTTCCATTTTCGGAGTTGTAGAGCCCATAGTTAGGTCATCATTTTTTCATGTTATTTAATCTATTTTATTTATTTTGCATATTTTGTATTACATAAATTATATTCATATGATTGATTCCCTTATTTCAATTCCCTACTTTTTAAAATGTTTGCTATTTAAAATATTTTAATTAAGTACCATTTTAGTAAACCAATTTAATATTTGGATTTCTTTCCTTGTTAGTTTCATTTTGTTTCCCTTAATTTTTTAATATGTTACATTGCTAAATACAATTATTGTTGCTCCACGACTTTTTGGTTAAACTAAACTAAAGGCCACCAATTATGGGAAAAACTCAAAAACAATGGGCCGCTAATATTTTAAACCTATTTACGCCTATTCTGTTTTAACTTGCCGTTTTCCAATATGCTTTCAGGGCTAATGCTTAGAGCATAGACTTCCACAACATTTGCCTCCTCCATTGGTTAGATTAAAGGTATTGTATGTTGGGAACATGAGTTAATCTACGTTCCTTATCTTTGTACCACCTTACCATGCACCAGAAAAATAAACTAAAACAAAAATTACACTAATGCAAACACTTTTCAAATGGTATGGAATCCATAACTTACGTCTTTCAAGGAACCCATATGTTAAATCATGTATAATGCAAAAAGTGCTAGTTCAAAATGCTCATGTTCAAAATGAAACTTTAATCTTTATTACATAAATAATAAACTTTAATGTTTTTATGGGTTTTATCCTAACAAAATTCGATAACTTTTAATATTAATTTCAAAAGAGACACAACCACAAATATAGGTTAAATTAGTTCATTTATTTGCAATTAGAAGTCCATGTAATTAGAAGTCCATGTAATTTCTAAGCAAATAAAAAAGCATGACAACACTTTCAGATTAATAGAAATGCTACATAAAACTCCCCTCTAAATACAATTTCCTAACACACCTAAATCCGAGTATTAAAAACCTATAATCATTTTAGTTCACCATTCATTCCATCTATATGCAAATAAGTGACTTGTTGTTTTGTTGCCAACTAAATACGCTAAAATAATTCCTAAGTGTCCATACATGGTAACTTTTTCATGATTCATATTCCTTAAGAGAAGTCATTGTTTGAACATACTACAATTTTTCTATGATATGCTAACCATTGTTTTGCAAAGTTTGTTTTTCATCCCATGGCCAAAAGGGATGAATGAATGGATGTTTTTTATTTAGTTGTGTTGGTATGATATTTTTATTTTTGTTCTCTACATGGGTTGTATACTCCACAAGGGGTATAAGATTTTTTATTCTAATGTAGAAATCTTGTTTTTATTTTTAATAAATTTGTTGTAAACTTCTATTTTATTTTTAATAAATGAGGTAAATGGATAGTAGCACTATCTCATTTACAAGGAGAGTAGCGGCTATTCCAACCAGCGTGTCAGCCTTTAAGTTTTCTGTTTGGGGTACTATCTCGACGACCCATTTGCCTAGTTTTGCTAAGCTATCTTGTATTAATGCGAGATAGTGAATGCATGGCTCACTATCTCGCAAGTCATGCATTCATCCTTAGCTTCATATTCCTTCTGGATTTGCTCAATGACTAGTTGAAATTTGCTGCATATTTTCAACTTAACTATTGATAAGGAATGGGCAAGGTCTACTATGACCAAGATTGCCTCATACTCAGCTTCGTTGTTGGAGATAGGGAATTCGAGCCATATAGCTTGCTCTAGTAGCTCCCCAGTTGGTGGATGTAAAATTACGCCCATCCCTAAACTTCATGCCTTAGACGCTCTGTCCACATGAAGCACCCACCATCCTTCCCCAGCTATAAAGTTAGCTATAAAGTCAGCCATAACTTGTCCTTTCAAAGCCAGTAGACTAATATTTGATTCCATACTCACTGAGCTCTATGGCCCACTTTAGCATTCTCCCGGACAAGTCTGGTTTATGCAAAATGCTTTTGAGCGGTTGATTCATGAGTATATTCACTTGATGGGCTTGAAAGTATGGGCGAAGCTTTTAGGTAGCGTTTCTTAAGGCTAAAGTCGTTTGCTCCATCTTGGAGTATCGGATTTTTACGTCAACCATCGCTTTGCTCACGTAGTAGACGAGCCTCTATTTTTTTTCTCTTACATGATGAAACAGGACAACACTGATCGCACAGTCAGACATGGCTAAATACATGTAGAGCTATTCACCGGATGAGGCTACTCAGAATGGGTGGCTGGGTGAGATACCGTTTGACTTCATCGAATGCCCGTCTATATTCATCTGTCCAACTGGTCACGCTTGCCCCCTTAAGTGTGAGGAAGAAGGGCCTTGATTTGCATGTGAAACAGGCTATGAAACGTCCCAATGCAGCTAGGCGACCCACGAAGTGTTGCAACTTCTTACTATTTGGAATAAGCGTCTCAAGGACGACTTTTATTTAATTGGGGTTGACTTCAATTCCCCTTTGTGTCGCCATAAACCCTAGGAATTTACCCGCATTGACACCAAAGGCGCATTTAGTAGGGTTAAGCTTCATGTTGTATGCCTTTATTAAGTGAAATGTTTCTTTTAAGTGTTGGGCGTGTTCACTTTGGGTTTTGTTTTTGACCACAATATCGTCGATATAGACTTTCGCGGTCCATCCGATCAAGGGTTTGAAGATCTTTATCATCAACCTTTGATAAGTAGCGCTAACATTCTTGAGCCCAAACGACATGACCTTATAGCAATGCAATCCATGTGGCATTGCGAAGGCCATCTTCTTTTCGTTTCATTGGAACATGGGGATTTGGTGGTATTCGAAGAATGTGTCTATGAAGGAGAGCATTCTATGTTTGACAGTGGCGTATACTATTTCATCTATTCGGGGCAACGAAAAACTATCCTTTGGTCAAGCGTCATTCAAATTGGTGTAATCAACATAGACTCGCCACTTTCTTCATTTCTTTGGATCAACCACCACGTTCGCCAACCAATTCGGATATTCAACTTCCCTGATAAACTCGGTTGTCAGCAACTTGTCCATCTCAGATTGAATGATCCTTTGCCTAACTTAGGGTGGAAGTGTCGAACTTTCTGGCGGACAGGTCGTGAGGAAGGTATGACATTGAGTCGATGTGAGGCTATAGACGAATGAATTCCGGGCATGTCAAAGTGAGTCCAGGAAGGTATGGACATTTGTTTAAGTTATTTCACCATTGTAGATCAAACATCTATGGACATTTGATTTAGATTTTTACCACCATGGATTGGACATTTAGGGGCCTTTGATTTGAGTTTTATCAGCACCATAGGTTTTCATCTATGGGCATTTGTTGCAATTATTTTACCACCATAGATTGGATATTTATGGGTCTTTCAATTGTTTCACCCTCATAGATTTTTCATCTATAGGATGGGTATTTTAGTTTTTTTCACCACCATAAATTTTTCATCTGTAGGCCTTTGAGTTTATCACCACCTCATATTTTTATTTGTGAGCCTTTAAGTGCATCAACACCATGGATTTGTCATCTGTGGGCCCTTAATTTACAGAATTTCACCATCATAGATTTTCATTTATGGGCATTTAAGAGTTTCACCACCATATATTAGCATCTATGGGCATTTCATTCGTATTACCATCATAGATTTTAATCTATGGGCCTTATAGTTTATCGTTTAGGCTTATTTTTTTGATTTGGATTCCAAAGCCATTCTTTTCTCGGTTTAGCATTTAGAGCCACAACTCTTGTCATTCATGATCATTAGCATTACACGCCT
Organism: Vitis vinifera; assembly: GCF_030704535.1. Lineage (NCBI taxonomy): Eukaryota > Viridiplantae > Streptophyta > Magnoliopsida > Vitales > Vitaceae > Vitis > Vitis vinifera. Next base: position 19,919,524 of record NC_081821.1, on the reverse strand, counting down.
TGTCCTCACAGTTTCACATTGCACCCTATGTCATTCATGATCATTAGCCACAACTCTTGGCCTTATAGTTTAGTGTTTCTTCTCCTCAATTGCACACGATATAGCCCTTTGAGCTCATAGTGCCTGTTTCAATCATATTGTTGAGTACCTTTCGCCTTGTGTCCTCATATAGTACACATGTAGTTTTCCCTTTGTATGTGTTCATTCTTGTACTCCTTAGTGGTTCGGTTGCTACTCTATTCTAACATCGACTATGGACTATGGACTATGGACACCAGTTCATGGGGAGATTGAATACAATGGATAGTAGGTCACATACCTGAGCACATAGTGTCTCATTGTTATTTACATAGGATACTAAATTGAATCAACTTCAGAATTGGATTTTGAGGGAGCCAATACTTCTATAGGTCTTAGTGGTCCCTGTTTTGAGCTCCTATGCCTTAATTGCATGGATTATGAGGGTAGGATTGACTCTAGGTTCACTTTTGTGCATAAGGGTGTTTAAACAATTACACAACGTTGCATAGGGATAAGTGAACAAGGTCTCTAGATTGGGCTAATTGATGAATTAGTATATCTTATTGGGTTAATTAATCAATTAAGACCCATTTTGGGCTAGATTAAGTGACCTAAACCTATGTGGACTCAAGTCACTTAATCCCAATTAGGGACCCTATAAATAGCCCCTAGGGGTTAGGATTTCCATAACTTTTGTCTTCCACCATCCATAGAGAAAGAGGGTCATGGCCTTCACCGTCCTTTCCTCCCCACTGGAAGTGTGCTATGCAAGGTTGAGTCATCAGGTGAAAGATCGTGGGATTATGAGACTTCCAACAACTTCAAAGTCGTCTTCAAAAATTGGAATTTAAGGTTCAAGAACATCCAAACCTAAAGATTAGTACTTTAACCCTAATAGATTAGGCTTTTAAAAATTTGTATTGCTTTCATTGCTTAGATCTAAGATGCCAACAGTTATCACAAAATAGTATCTCAGACAATATAGGCAAGGGAAATACCCATAAGCCAAAAGGCTTCCTTTGTTGTTACAAAAGCAACAAAAAATTCTTAGAGTGTACACATACGCGGAGGTATTCTTGCAAGAGTCTTCATTAGATTGAAAGTCCAATTTCTTGGTATGAAAAGAGTACCAACTCATCGTAAAGACTTACAAATATGTAATACCTTGTTCTCCAAGGATACTAGAATATATGTTTGACATTTGCCCAAAGCTTTAATAAGGAAATAGGTTAATATCCACTTATTATTCCTATAATAAAACAAATATCTAGTCTAGCACATAACATCGCATACTTAAGGCTATCCATTGCAGAGGCATTGGATATCGCCTTAATATGATCTCTCTCCATAAATGTCCAAGGACATTCATCCTAAGAAAGACAACTCCAAATCCAAAGAGTAATAAACCCTTCTTGGAGTTTTGCATCATGTACCTGACCAAATGCTCATCAATGTAGGGACATGACACAATTTTCCTATTCTTGCAATTTTAAAGGACCTTAACCCCAAGAATATATTGCGCCTTCCTATAGATTTTGTTCTCTTCCCATATGGAGGTAACAATATATTCTGCTTAATAATTCCATAAATGACCATAACAAGTATGTATTTCCACTACCTATTATAAACAACCAACAATTATAAGACAACTAAAAACAAATAACCAATCATACAATGAAATGATCTTAATTATAGTGAATTCAAATCTTTAATTTCACCTAGTTTATAGGTAATGAAACAAAGGCCACCATAAACAATTGGAAATCAATTTCTAGACTTTCCATCACAAAACAACTACTTTTGTATATGAGGGCAACAATAGTCAAACAAATTCACCAAATCTGGCATGACAAAAAAACTTAAAAATGGGCAAAAGAAATTAATCCCTGAAATGCGGGGAAAAAAATTAACAAAACTAGAAGGGAACATGGACATGACTAACAATGGGATGACCAAAGGGGAATAAACTCAAAAATGTTAGCTGCTACCATGAGATCATGACCATTAGGTGGCATCCATTGTCTCTTATTTACACCTCAGTAGATACCTTAGTTGTAATAAGAGAATATTACCAAAAAATTCATTTTTATGTTACTGAATTTCGAACCAATTTCATCTTCCCTCCCCGAACACGAGTACAAATTTGATGAGATGGGAGGTTTTCCCTTTCATTAGAGCTCACCACGATGTGTGCAGGAAACGAACCTCAGTAAGATATAGGATAATAGCCAAGCAACTTTCTCCAACACCTGAGGGTTACGGCTCCACGAGGGACTTACTCCGTGGGTTAAGGCAACAACTCAATAGATCACCCCTGTGGTGGGTTTCCCATTTCAATCAATTTTATATATATGTTCTTTTTTATGGTGAGACTATATGATGAGAGAAAAGATCTTTAATGTGTTGTTGACAAATAAGTTGGGTTAGGAATCCTAAATGTATAAGTACATTTAATTTGGTATTTTAATGTGTTGTTAGCATAATTTATTACAAAATAATTATGTTCCATTTGTTGAATTAACACAAAATGGATTGGGCCCTTGTAAGTTATTTATGCAGGATTCTAAAATTCCAAAATTTCATTTTCAATATTATCTTCAAAATTTTATTTTCAAAATTCCAAAGTTCCCAAAATTCCGGATTTAATTTTTAAGTTTCCATTTTTAAAGTTTCAAAATTTCGAAATTTCCAGATTCAATTTTTTAAGTTTCCATTTCCAAAGTTTCCAAAATTTCAAAAATTCCAAATTTACATTTTTAAGTGTCCATTTCCAAAAGTTTCCAAAATTTTGAAAATTCCGAATTTAATTTTTTTAAGTTTCCATTTCCAAAATTACGGATTTAATTTTTAAAGTTTCCACTTCCAAAGTTTCCAAAATTTCGAAAATTCCAAATTTGATTCTTTAAGTTTCCATTTCCAAAGTTTCCAAAATTTCCAAAATTTCAAATTTATTCTTTATGTTTCCATTTATGAAATTTTTTAAAGTTCGAATTTAATTTTTAAGTTTCCATGCATGCGATTTTCATGAATTCGGTGGCCTATAATTGGTCTTTGGCAGCTGAATTTTTTTATGGAGAATTATGGAATTTGTGGCTGTCAGTGGGTGAAATTCAAGTGGAAAATGTGTTAATTCCCAGCTAAAAATCAATGGAATTGGAATAGCTAAATTTTAGCCATGTAGTGAAGTTTCACAACTGCATTTTGTTGGCTGTTTGGTGGAGATTATAGGTTACATGTATAGGGTTTGGTCATGGCTAAAAATTCTATTAATTCGAGTAGAAATACAACTAAATTTTAGTAGATTTGGGGGTTGCATATGTTGTGTGCTTGTGCTTATTAACTCACCTTTTTTCGTAGTGCATGGCTAGGGACCTCAGGTACGCATCATTGTTCTAATTGTTGATTTCCTATGCTTGTCGAATACCAATTAGGATTGTATGAGTCTTGTCATCCATGTAGCCTAGGACGGATTGATTGATCTTTGACCTATATGCTCCAATGTACCCAATTCACTAGTAGAGACCGAATTCCAGGCCTAGAGGGGTGCTACCTCGCATGAGGTACCTTCTTGATGGGTAACCTTATCCCCAAACCTAGAAATCGAGTTTCGCGGACCGTTTTTTCTTGACTAGAGTCATTGAGAGGTTTTTGTTCTTACTTGATTTTCCCCATTTCAAAAATAAAAATATAAAGTAAGTGGTGACTCCTAACAAAACTGTTCCTCATTGGGGACGGATTTTCCAAAAATCAAAAACCACTTTTTCTCCACACCCATTAATTTTTTTTCAAAATCGCGAGTCGCGCCAGTTGGTGGATCGGGGAAGGGTCCACACTCCTCTTTTCCAAAGCCCACACTTTGGAGTGCCAAGATTGTGGTTCAAGTCATCAGGCAAAAGATCTTGGGTGTATGAGAAGCACACAACAACATGTATAGGAATTACATGGGACATGCATGGGTTGCGTGCATGGGAATCACACGGGACGTGCATGTGGGCAACAACACGAGGAAAGAGACTCTCTAGTTTTTCCAGGCATGTTCTTCAATGGATAGATTTTGATCTAGGAACATCAAAATCACATGTATAAGTTTTAAATCTCTAGATCTTTATTCTATAATGGTTTTTGAAGCCATTATTTTCCATTGCATTAGATCTATAGAGCCCTAGGGATAGATGCATACACCCTATGAGTGTTAGGATAAAGCCCTTAAAAGCATGACACAATGTAATAAATTTAAAATTTATTATTTATTTAATGGTGTTTTAAGGGAAAAGAAAGATTCTTAGAAGTTCTTGATTTGAGATCCTTAGCAACACTATTTTGTTATCTTTAACTTAAAATAGGGATGACTTCCCATGAGCTTTTTGAGACAAGCTACATATGGGTTTGATGCTTACGAAGCAAGGAATCCAACACTTCAAATGAATCGCAATTCGAAGTTGGAATGAGGGAGATATGGCTGATTGAAGCAAGGCTGCGCAAAGGGCATGCAATTACAAGATTGAGTTCGGGCCAATTGTTTTTGGTTGTTTGGGCTCATTTTTGGGCCTCTTTTTGGGCTCTTTTTGTGGCAATTTGGCATAAAATATATTTTGGTATTCTTAAGTAAATGAATTTTTATATTTTTTTTTACTTGTTTTAGATAATTTATTAAATTGAAATGTGTTAGGTATTAGGAAAAATTTTATTTTAGGAAAAGATAAGTAGCAAAGAAATAAAAAATCTACTTCCTTTTTAAAATTAAACTCTTAGAGATTGTTTTTTTTTTTCAAAAAAAATCTTTTAGGTTTTAGATCTCTAAGAATCTTTTTATTTTAAGGAATAAGTTTAATTTTTCCAAGTCTTTATGAAATAAAATCTTTCCTATTTAGCACAAGATTCTAATTTTAAAAAATAAATTATTTTTGGAAAAATATATGATAGATAATTCATGATTAATATAGCTTACCAAGATATTGCTTCAAATAAAATAAATTAAAATTGTAATTTTGGATTTTCTTAAAAGAATAAATTTTCATGAATTGGACATCCGTGGGCACTTCAATTATTTAACCACCATGGATTGGACATCCATGGGCCTTTGATTTGAGTTTTATCACTACCATATATTTTTATCTATAGGTATTTGTTTCAAATATTTCACCACCATAGATTTTCATCTATGGGCATTTGTTGCAATTGTTTCATCATCATGGACAGGACATCCATAGGCCTTTGATTTGAGTTTTACCACCACCATAGATTTTCATTTATGGGCATTTGTTTAAGTTATTTCACCACCATAGATTTTCATTTATAGACATTTGTTTCAATTTGTTTCACCATCGTAGATGAGACATCTATGGGCATTTGATTCAAATTCTTACCACCGTGGATTGGACATTCATGGGCAGTTCAATTATTTTACCACCATGGATTGGACATCTAGGGGCCTTTGATTTAAGTTTTATCAGCACCATAGGTTTTCATCTATGGGCATTTGTTTCAATTATTTAACCACCATAGATTGGATATCTATGGATCTCTCAATTGTTTCACCCCCATATATTTTTCATCTATAGGATGGGTATTTTAGTTTTTCACCACCACAGATTTTTCATCTGGAGGCCTTTAAGTTTATCACCATCTCATATTTTTATTTGTGAGCCTCTAAGTGTATCAACACCATGGATTTGTCATATGTGGGCCCTTAATTTGTAGAATTTCACCATCATAGATTTTCATTTATGGGCATTTAAGAGTTTCACCACCATAGATTAACATCTATGGGCATTTTAGTCGTATTACCACCGTAGATTTTAATCTATGGGCCTTATAGTTTAGCGTTTAGGCTTATTTTTTCTATTTGGATTCCAAAGTCATTATTTTCTCGGTTTAGCATTTAGAGCCAGTCTTATCATTTAGAGTCACAACTCTTGTCATTCATGGTCATTAGCATTACACGCCTTGTCCTCACAGTTTCACATTGCACCCTATTTCTTGCTTCATTGCATGTGTTTCTTACTTTTTCATCATAATATTTTGGAGTTTCTTCTCCTCAATTGCACACGATATAGCCTTCTGAGCTCATAGTGTCTGTTTCAATCATATTGTTGAGTACCTTTCACCTTGTGTCCTCATATAGTACACATGTAGTTTTCCTTTTGTATGTTTTCATTCTTGTACTCCTTAGTGGTTTGGTTGCTACTCAATTCTAGCATCGATACTTTTGCCATTTTTAGAGAGCTTTTGATGGGTGTTTGAATCCATAGTGTAGCTTTAAAGGCACCTTAGGAGTTTCCTTTTTCTTACCTGTCTCATTCTTACCCTTTTCTTAGGGTTTTAAAGCCCTTTTATTCTTATTTTGGTTTGAGTGAGATCATGTTTCACTTGAACACTTTTAGAGGTCTCTCTTGTTCTTTGATAGAGTTCACTTTGTTCTACTTATTATTCACACTTTGATTTCACTCCAATGTTCACATTCCTTACACTCATGAGCTCTACTGAAGAGGGGCATATTTGTAGACCCCCATTTTGGGGCTCCCTTAGGGACACTCTTTTTGGACCATGTTTATTACCACCTAGGAGACATTTTTTGCCAGGAAAGAGGGGAGCAGGTGTATTTTGAGTGGGGTATAGATTTTGTTAAAGGGGAAATTTTTTCATTTTTTTCAGTATAGTTGTTAACCACCTAGGGAGGACATGTAGAAAGGCTCCTTCTAGGTTTTTGGTTTTAAAGAGGGAGGATCTTCTCTTTGAAGGAAGAAAGGGTTTTTTGAGCTAAAGAGAGAGAGAAAAGAGGGTTAGAGAGTGAGTTGGGCAAGAGGAGAGCATTTTCAAAGAAATGAGGCTCCTGCTAGTTGTTTTAGAGAGATAAGAGAGGAATCTAGTAGAATAAGAAACGATAAGAAGGAAACAGAAAGAGGAGCAGTGAAGAGAAGGGAGCTCACTAGTTCTTTGATTCTAGGAAGAAGCAAAGAGTGCCAGAAGCCTAATACATACTGCTGGAGAGAAGGGTACTAAGGTATGTTTGTTGAGAGCTCCTTGCTTATTTATATTATCACTTTATTCTTCATCCTCTCTTGTCATTTTTTTTATTTATAATTATTTGATTGTTTGGGTATGGATGTGACATTGGTTTGCTCTTCTATCATTTTATTTTAGTTTTCATCTGAACATAAATTTGGAAATGGTCTTAATCACACTATTGGTCTATGATCCTATTGATTTCAACATGAAATGAGATCCCATTTAATATTTTATTGCTTGTTTATTTGGTTCTAGGGATGTTGTATCTTGGTTTGTTCATTTCTATACATATGATATCTCAATCCATATCCCTATTTCTTGCTCACATCTTTAGATTTGCTCTGGACAGTTGGTTTTGTGTTCTGATCTATGCTTGAGGAGAGAGGGTTGTGTTTTAGCTTAATGCCACATATTCATGACCCCCAATGGAAAGAGTTATTTGCATCTTGTAAGAAAACTGTGGGAGGAATGGCAAAAGCATAATGACATAAAGATTGGATGTTGGGTTAAACTTAGTCTTATGTCCTGTTGCATATCTCCAAGATATAAAGTTGATAGCTCCATTATTGGAACCAATACTCATTATGAAAATAAATCTACAAATGATATAAGCAGAGACCAACCAATTGCTCTAGTAGTCTCATCTACAACCACTAGTAATGTAGAAAGTGATTCATCCACTTCCAAACCTGAAGATAACCTAAAATTGTTTCTCGACCTAGAAAATTCTCATTTGATGATCTTAGTATTGACAACATGAAATTTTAAACTCAAGTCTCTTCTAGGTAAAAGTGGTTCTAGTTGCATACTTTAGGGGTGAATCGAAGAGAATGGAACCACTCTAATGAAGCTTGACACAAGGATTACTATTGTTGTTAAAACATTCAATCATGATGGGCTTTAGGAGTTGGGAACCCTAGACCACTTTGTTCCCATGCCCTATATCTCATAGGGTGCATGAAAATCTATCCTAGGCTCTCTAAATCTATCATGGTGGAAAACTAGGTATTTAAAAAACCAATATTGATACCATAGAAAACATAGATCTAGAGTATAAAGCCATATACCTTTGATCCTAATGTTTTCAGATCAATTCCAATTGATGTAGATAACTCCAAAGTCGTAATAGATCTCATAAACACCATGATCTTCTACTCGATGACTCTCTCTTGTGTCTAAGCATTGAGGTAGCAGAGATCTCATGGGTAAAGGTGGGGGTTCTTTCTCTAGACTATAGGGAGAAAATGGCAAGACATGGAAACCCAAACCCCTAAAAGGGTATTTATAGGCTTACTACTAGTGGTGCAAGCCTCAAGAGCCAACCTCACGTTGACGTTCAAGAGGGAATAAAATACAAACAAAGTCTCTCTGTCAATGAAATCTCTTCATTCTAAAATTCAAAAAATTCCTTCCAAAATTCAACGATTGCCTTTCTTTTCTATGACTACCATATTTAAAGGATTACAAGTGCTATAAATCAGGAAATAAACTAGGAAAGGATTGCTAGTAATAGAGTTTTATGAAAATAAATTAGGAAATAACTAATAACTTAGCAATAGAATTTTGAAGTAAATAGATAAGATTGGATAAGAATTCTAGCAGCTGAATAAGTCCCCATCCTCCAAGATTTAAGGGGTAATCTTCGCCTGGGAAACGTGCTTTCCATTTGCATTAATTGCCGGCCTCTCGGAAGAACTTAACTTCGGCAAGTTTTGAAGAACATAGGCAGCAAATAACTTTGGGTGAAGTCAGTGGAGCTCCGAAGCTTGTAGCCAGACGGAATCAGACTGGGGACAATTTTTCCATTGCACTAAAAATTTGTAATAACCTCCACGCCGAATAGTAACAAACTGGTGATCGAGTATCAAAACAATTTCATCTCTTGGGGTTGTATTCTTAGGAACATGAATAATTGCATCTTGTTGAGTAGTTAGATCCGAGGTTGCTGGCACTGGTTTTTCCGGGCCATGAAATTGAGTGAGATCTTCAATGTTGAAAATAGGGCTGAAAAACGTTCTGGCTTTAAGTAGATAAGAACCGTGTCACCAACCTGAAATTGCCTATCCTTCCGCCTAGTATTTGTAGCTGTGGAATATGCTTCCGTGCTGAGGGACAGACGCTGCTTAACTTCTTCATGAATGTTCTTCATGTAACTAGAGAAATCCAACGCAGCTTCACTGGGTCTAGCATGCAATGTTAGAGAGTGGAGGCTCAGTGGAGTATGAGGACGAAAACCAAATACCACTTCAAATGGTGTGCAACTAGTGGAACGATTAATAGAGTTATTGAAAGCAAACTCTGCCTATGGTAACATGAAGTCCCAACTTGCTGCATGGTCTGCTACTAAACATTGCAATAAGTTTCCTAAACTTCGGTTGGTCACTTCGGTTTAGTCGTCGGTTTGAGGATGAAATGCACTAGAAAAAAATAGCTTCATACCCATTCTTGCCCACAAAGTCTTCCAAAAATAACTCATGAATTTAACATCTCGGTCGGACACTATGGAGGTTGGAACACCATGTAGTCGAATCACTTCTTGTAAAAATAGTGTCACTGTTTTGGAAGCATCATAAGTCTTGTGACAAGGAATGAAATGAGCCATCTTCGAAAAGTGATCCACTACCACCATTATGGAATCATGCTGCTGAAGTGTCTTAGGTAATCCAAGCACAAAATCTATACTAATTTGTTTCCAAGGCCTATCTGGAATTGGAAGAGGGGTATAAAGACCCGCTTGTTGTTTGGTGCCTTTGTTTATTTGAAAAATCCGATAACGAGCCATGATTCGTGCCAAATTGGTGTCTCAGCTGATTCGTGTCCAGCTGGTACTCCTTGATTGAGGGAGTAATCAACAAAATTTATAACCTATTACACCATTTACTAGGGTAGCAAAGACAAAGCTACTATAGCATAGTGGCTCTAGGATCGTTCACTAGAATGGGTTTTCACTTTGCAAATGATATTAATTCAAAGCTGAATTGGTGTCTTTTCATTTCAAGGTTAGCTTTAAAAGAAAACATAAAGATGTTTGAATGAAAAAGGTTTAGATTTAAACTAACCAAAAATAGTAACTGATTTTACTTACAAAGAAAAATGTTTCTTGGAGTTCAGATCACTAGGCTCAGGTTCCTCATACAAAAAGGAGAGTTCCGGTCACTTGTTTCTTTTCCTCGCATTAGAGAATTAACATATAGTTCCTTCTCCAACCGGTGTTGTACAAATGCTTCCCATTAATGGGTTCAAACACTAAATCCCTCTCACTGATGCATCTTGCAATGGCTCATACCTCTCACCTAGCACTTGCCATTCGAGGTTATCTTTAACCTTGGATTACCCGTCAAAAACTCGCAAGAGATAACTAATGGATGTCTCCTTGGAGTCCAAAAGCTTACCAAGTGTTGGCTATTCTAGAAAATCCTACCTTCAAACCACCTCCCAAAGGCTCGTAAGGGGTAAACTAGTGAATCTCCATGGACGGAGATCACTTGCCTTACCAAGTGTTGGCCCAGGTGATTTAAAGGCGTTTTAAGTTAACTAAAAAGATAAAAACCATTAACGAGTCACACTTTCTCTTCATTAAAAACTAAAACAACACAACTTCCAATTTATGCATTTGGAAACTTACCCGGCTTTCTTCACTCCAAGAGACGAAGAGCCTAGCCTCTCATCCTCTGAGGAAAAATCCTCAGAGTTTGATTGGCTAGAAAGAAAACTAACGAGAAAACAAGAATATATATGAAAAACAGAGCAAGTGCTCTGTTCGTTGATTCTATATATGGTATATCTATCTCCCGTTGGATTACATGATGCTATATATTACATACTTCTATATTTTACATGATCCTATATATATTATTACAGTGGATGCAAGGGAGTATATATAGAGACGTTTTTCCAACCTTCCTAACTAAGAAATCTTATGGTTGGTGGATTACAAGGAGAAGAATGGAAATTTATACAAAAATATCTGAAGAAAAGATCTAAAAGAGTCGGTGCACAAATATCGGGAAGCACTAAGGACCATTTCACAGGTGAAAACGAGGTCTGCGAGATTTTGCAGACGCACAAAAAGGGCTGCGAAATCACTTCGCAGCAAAAGCCTAATTTCGTAGCACTGCGAAGTTGGCTTTCAGCTTGCGGTGTTCGGCTTCCAATGTGTAGCAAATATCGGGAAACTTCAGGAAGAATTCCACAGCACTGTGCAAAATGGCTGCGAAATCATTTTGCAACAAAAGGGTGATTTCGCAACGCTATGCAAAATTCTTCCTTCAGCTTGGAGTGATCGGCTTATAATGACTGTAACTCCTTCATTTCAACTCCGAATCGTGCACCATTTGAAGAATTGGATTCTTGACTTCCTAAGCTTTGAAATGGTATATAGCATGTAGAAAATGGACTTCGGGAAGTGCTCCAAAAGTGCGAAAGAAGACTGCAGCTGCTGTCCTCTATTTTCTTCACTCTGTTTTCCTCTCTCCATTGCTCTTTCCTTGCATACTTTGAACGACTAAGGCAAAGGACTATGAGGCTCCAAAGCTTGGTTTCTTCATGAATTTGAGCTTCCAAAAGCTTTTCCATGAACTATATACAGCTCTCCCTCATTCTTGGATTGCTTTGGTGTAGCTAAAAGCTATCAAAAACACCAAAACTTAACACAATTTGATTAGAAACGATTGCAAGGGTCCTTAACATGTCAATTGAGTTAAAAGGTAGTAATTGCTACTCAAGAGTGTTTAAAAGAGTTAATTACAAGCTACAAAATAGCACTTTTTGAGTAGTAATCAAGCCACAACTTTATGCATGTTGTGACGTAGTCGAGGCCAAAACAATCTATCGGAGACCATGGAAAATGTTTTATGAACACCGAAATGCCCCGCTAAGCCTCCTCCATGAAGCTCTGAAATAAAAAATTCTTTGAAAGAACCACATGGAATACATAGTCGATTGCTGTGGAATAAAAAGCCATCTTTGACTGAGAATTCATTTTTAGCCGCGGTAGTGTTTTCCAAGAGTTAACGCCAAATAACGCCAAAGTCTGCATCTGTAGAATAGTGCTGCTTAATACTGTCGAATTCCATAGTATTAACCGATGACACCACCAGCAAATGTGGCCTCCTGCTTAAAGCATCGACTACTTTATTTTCAGTTCCAGACTTATGCTTGATGACGAAGTCAAATTGCTGTAAAAAATCCATCCATCAAGCATGCCGTGCATTCAGTTTACTTTGAGCATTTAAATGTTTTAATGAATCGTGGTCTGTATAGAGAACAAATTCTCTATGAATTAAGTAAGGACACCAATGTTTAAGAGTTTGGACCAGAGCATAGAATTCCATATCATACGCCGAATACCGTCGACGGGCTCATTAAGTTTCTCGCTATAGAAGGCGATAGAATGTTCTTCTTGGCTGAGTACTCCTCCCACACCTACATGCGATGCGTCACATGCAACTTCAAATATTTTGGAAAAATCTGGGAGCTTCAGAACAGGAGCTTCTCCCATCTTTTTTTTAATCTCATTGAATGCGTTATTGGTAGTGATAGTCCACACAATTTTTTTTGACTTCAAACACTCGGTGATGGAGGCCATGATGGTACTGAAGTTCCGTATAAAACGTCGATAAAATGTTGCCAACCCATGAAAGTTGCGTACTTCAAAAAAATTGCGAGGAGCAGGCCAGCTTTTAATTACTTGAACCTTGGTAGGATCGGCTTCAACCCCTTGGTCTGAAATAATGAACCCCAGAAAATACACCTGCTTCTTCATAAAAGAATACTTGGCATGGTTTACATAGATCTGTTCTCTTTTTAGTGTCTCTAGGACTTGCTGCACATGGTTTAAATGATCCTACAAACAATGGCTGAAAATCAAAATGTCATCAAAATAGATAACTACGAATTTTCCCAAGAAAGGTTTGAGTGCTTGCGTCATAACATGCATGAATGTGCTTGGTGCATTGGTTAGTCTGAAAGGCATGACCAACCACTCAAATAAGCCATCTTTTGTTTTGAATGCTGTCTTCCACTCATCTCCGGGACGAATTTGAATTTGATGATACCCGCTATGAAGATCAATTTTTGTAAAGATAGATGCTCCACTTAATAGATCTAGCATGTCCTCAAGCCGGGGAATAAGAAATTGGTACTTCACTGTTATTTTGTTAATCGCTCGACTATCGATGCACATCCTCCAAGTATTGTCTTTCTTGGGTGTAAGTAAAACTAGTACGACACAAGGGCTAAGACTTTCTCGGATGAATCCATTGTCAAGCAGTTGTTGAACTTGTCGATTCAATTCTTCATTTTCTGTGGGACTCATACGGTAATGTGGTAGGTTCAGTAGAGAAGAACCTGGGATTAGATCAATGGCATGTTGTACCTCTCGTAATGGTGGTAGCTGTTTCGACATCTCATCGGGCATGATTTCCTGGAACTCCTCTAGCATCTTCATAAATTCGTTGGGGATAATGCCATCATCTTGCTTAGCCTCTCAGTTTACTACAAACAACACTAGTTGTTCTCCTTTTAGAGCTCAAGTAAACTGTCGAATGGTTAGCATTGGAACAACCTCTTTTTTATTTTGTTTTGGTTGTGTGTTAAACTCAGAAATCTGCAAAGAGTCTAAAACGAATTTCTTGCCATTAAATTTAAAAGAGTAAGAATTGGCATACCCGTTATACAACACCTTTCTGTCATAGAGCCAGGGCCGACCCAATAATAAGTGACACACGGTCATAGGGACCACATCACACTAGGCTTCATCCGTATAGTTTCTTCCCAATGCAAACTTCACCAAACAACAATGCTTTACCAGGATGGGTTTATCTTCATTAACCCAGCTTACTCAATACGGGTTGGGGTGTTTTTCAACTGTCAAACCCAAATATTCCACTGCATCACTAGAGATTACATTCATTCCACTCCCATTGTCAATGATAATATTTAACGCACGACCACCATGCTCCATACGAGTATGAAAAATGTTGGTGCGTCTCCAATCATAATCACCACCTTGGATCTTCTTCTTAGTACCAGTCAAAACTTGGTGGATCACACAACTAGGTAGAGCACTTGGGAGCAACTGCTCTACATCTTCCCTGTCACTTTCTTCATATTCCTCTTCCTCAACTCCCTCAACCACATCAATCATTTTAAGTTCTTTTTCACACACAAAATCCAATTTTTTTTTTCTCTCGTAGGACATACTACAAAAAAATGTCCAAACCCCTTGCACTTGTAGCATTGTGATCTGTCGCCTATAAGTTTGGCTTTTCCTCTTTGGTCACCCACCATGGCGTGTCTACCTTGGTCAGTGGGCAGAGGTGGTTTTTGGTATGGTTGTGTTGGTGCACGTTCCTGCCTAGAATCTGTAGATGACATGCATCTCCTGTTGAAGAATCCTAACTGTTTTTCGACTCGTAAGGCCAATTGATAAGCTTCATTGACGCTTAGAAGTTATGCTATTAGCATTTCTTTTCGCAGCTCATTACATAAGCCTGTGTGGTAACGAGCTAGTGTTTGTTGCTCATTTTCCACCACCTTGCTGCGAACGGTCAATTCATGAAAATGGTCTATATACTGGTCAACAGTTAATGACCCTTGCCTTAGTTGCAGCATCTCTTCAAACATGATTTGTTTCGTAGTCAATAGGCAAATATTTCTCTTTCATCCGCTCCTTCATTTCTCCCTAATTAGACATTGGCACACGTTGAGTACGATGTAGTTGTTCTTCCACACTACCCCACCAAGCTCATGCATGTCCTTTTAATTTCATACAGACATAACGAACTTTTCTATCCTTGGACACAGAGAACCAATCAAAATAATCCTCAATGGACGTCAACTAATCTTCAAAAGCATTAGGGTCTAGCTTTCCAAAAAAATCTGGGACATTTACCTTCATTCCCTTGGCTAGTTCATCAAGAGGGTGACAGTCGAAGTGCGTTCTCCTCGTCCTCTAGGAAATTCACGACCATTCCGCCTAAAGCAAGCTTCATGATCACCAAATCCCTTATTCTTCACCCTGTATTCTTCATTCTCTTCATTTTCTTCATTTCTATCTACTTCATCGTCCGGAGGAGGCCTATGCACCCTCCTATTGTGAGGTCCAAACTCATCTCGAGTTCGGTGTTCGTCCATTATATGCCTTTGATTGATCTCTTCCAGAACAGATGTGAGTTCGGTGATCTGTGCTTGTAGATGGGGTAGATTAGTGTTTGGGTTTTGGTTATTTTCCATATTGTAAGAATTACCACTATGAGTTATAGGCATGAAACATTGAGTTCTTTGAGGAAAAGAGCCCTGCTCTGATACCAAAAATGGTGTAAGCCTCAAGATCCAACCTCACGTTGACGTTCAAGAGGGAATAAAATACAAACAGAGTCTCTCTGTTAATGAAATCTCTTCATTCTAAAATTCAAAAAATTCCTTCCAAAATTCAACGATTGCCTTTCTTTTCTGTGACTACCATATTTAAAGGATTACATGTGCTATAAATCAGGAAATAAACTAGGAAAGGATTGCTAGTAATAGAGTCTTACGGAAATAAATTAGGAAAAAACTAATAACTTAGCAATAGAATTTTGAAGTAAATAGATAAGATTGGATAAGAATTCTAGCAGCTGAATAAGTCCCCATTCTCCAAGATTTAAGGAGTAATCTCTGCCTGGAAAACGTGCTCTCCATTTGCATCAACTAAGCTTAAGTGACTTAAGCTCACCATGTGCTTGGGTCACTTAATTAAGCCAAAAAATGTTACTAATTGATTAATTAACCATATAAGGCCCTAATTAATCAATTAGCCTTGTCCAAATATACCACTCACTTATTCATGTGCAACCATGTGTAATTAAAAAAATGCCCTTATGCACAAAAATGAACTAAAAATCCATCTAACCCTCATAAACCTCGCCATCAAGGAATATGAGCTCAGAACGGGGACCATTGGGACCCATAGGAGTACTAGCTCCTTTAGAATCAAATTCTGAAATTGACTCAACATCCCATTATAGAGAGTCAACTGCACTCCAATACCTTATATGTATTACAACGAGACACCAAGTGCTTGGGTTCATGACCTACTATCCATTATATGTAAACTCCCCATGAACTGGTTTTAATAATCTAACAAGGTATTTCTACAACAAATCAAAATTGCCTCTCAAATCCTTGAGTTACATATCCCACTTTTTATGTGATCAAATGACATACTCTAGCTCTAAGGAGCGTATGTCAAATTTCACTAAAGGAATTACTATGGCCATAGATTTCATGATCACATGTCCTTTGGATAACCCAAGAGGACACACTATTTCAATCCCATGAGATATCATGGTGCCTCTAATGAGAATACATGTTGCCACCAGCCTCCATCAATAGTGACCCAATCTATAAGGGTATATGACCACTTTAGGGTCTCGCCCATAGGTTCCCTCTTATTGATTTTAGCACAGGCTCAATATTCTCTCAAGGTTGAGAGTCCATGTAGTATCGTAGCTTGGTGAATAATGACCATTGATAGCTTTGCGTCATGATTCACCACAGGTCTTGTCCAATGTGCATCACATACACTAGTGTACTCACCATGGGAAACCCATCCCGACGGGTAAGACAAGCTATCCCTCCAATTAGGAGGTTATGCACTACAATCTCTACTAGATTGCCCAATATGGACCCCGTATTTTTAGCTTGATGCATTCCCACTCGATGGCGGAACTCGCTTTTTATTTATTTGGTGAAAAATATGATTATTAGAAAAGACTTGAAGTCGCCATTTATTTTTGTTTTATTTTTAAAGGAAAAAAAATAAGAAAGAAAACCCTAAGTGTGACTCCCTATTTGGAAAAGACGATCTGTGAAAAACCAAAGTCGAGTTCGAGGGTCAGGTTACTTATTGGGAAGGTACGATAAAAAGGCTATAGCACCCCTCTAACTTCCTAAAAAAGGATCTCTACTAAATAAGGTGAAGCAAGTGTGGCAATTGATAAAGAAATCAATGAATACCAAAATGATCACAAATCAAAAGCAAGCCATGATAACGAATAAATAAACAAAGTGAGAGTGAGAGCGTACCTTGGCAGCAGGTAATAAAGCGCTATTATGAAACAAAGTTAGTGCACAATGATAAGTGTAAAATATTTCACACAAAACCAATCAAAATCAAACAATATCAACCATACAATTCACTTGAATTATTTTCGAATGAAATGTTATGAATGTTAAGCCCCCACTAAAGCCCAATTTATTTTGCATTAATTAATCCCACAAATTCTATTATTCTGTAATTGTGAAAATTATCTTCATGCTTATTAAAAATCAAGGAATGCGGAAAATTATTTTAGGAATCAAAGAAAATTTGTGAAAGTGCTTACCTGAAAGGAAATATAGCAAGTTTATTTAAAAATGGGATTTTCGGTGACTTAAAACCTTAAATGAATGATGAAAAGTGGTAGAATTAAAAAAATATTTGAAAAACTGGAGAAGAATTATTTGAAAGAAAACTAGAGTTTTGAAAATTATGTGAAGATTGAAGTTTCAAAATTTGAAATTCTGAAGAATTATTTGAGGATGGAATTTTGGAAAATTAAATTTGAATATTGGAATTTTGGAAAATTAGAATTTTGAAGAATAATTCGAGAATGGAATTTTGGAAAATTAAATTTAAAAATTGGAATTTTGGAAAATTATTCGAAAATTGGAATTTTGGAAAATTAAATTGTAAAATTAAAATTTTGGAAAATTATTTCGAGAATGGAATTTTAGAAAATTAAATTTGAAAATTGGAATCTTGGAAAATTGGAATTTTGAAGAATTATTCAAGAATGAAATTTTGGAAAATCAAATTTTAAAAAAATGGAATTTTGAAAAATTATTCGAAAATGGATGTTTAGAAAATTGGAATTTTGAAGAATTATTTGAGAATGGAAATTTTGGAAATAAAATTAGAAAATTGAAATTTTGGAAAATTATTCGAAAATGGATGCTTAGAAAATTGGAGTTTTGAAGAATTATTTGATAATGGAATTTTCAAAATTATTTGAGAATGGGATTGCTTAAAAATTAAATTTTTAAAAGATGATTTTTTTTTATTTTTATTTTTAACATCAAAAGATGAATTAAGAGGATGACACAGGGCTTGGGGAGTTGTAGGCTGCATGTGGGCTGTGTGGTGGCCATGTGGGTTGCATATGGGCTGCCTATGGGAGATATGGGTTGTATGTGGCTGTGTTGGACGTGTAATGGCTATATATGGGCTGCATATGGGAGATATGGGTTGGATATGGGAGAGATGGGCTGCATATGGGAGAGATATGAGGTGCATATGGGAGATATGGGTTACATATGGTTGTGCTGGACGTGTGATGGCTGTATATGGACTGCATGAACTACACCAGCTTGTTGCAACCCAATTGCTATTCCATCCATTTGGGCAATCGAAACTGGAAAAAATAGGTTTGGAAAATGAGGTAATTGAAAGTGGTCATGCATGCGTTTGGGGAAAGAATGGGAAAAGGAACTTATGGGGACATGAATGGAAGAATGAGTAAAGAAAGTAGTGAGAGCGGTGGGTTTGATGGGTTGTGTGGTGGCCGTGAGGTGGCCTTGTGGTAGCATATGGGTTGTGTAATGGTCGTGAGCTGCATGTGGGCTGCATATGGGTTGTGGGATGGTCGTGAGCTGCATGTGGGCTGCATGGATAGTTGTGTGGTGGCCATGAGGGGGCTGCGGGCTACATGGGTAGCTATGTGGTGGCCGTGAAGGAGGTGCGGGCTGCATGGGTTGTTGTGTGGTGACCATGAGGGGGTGCGAGTTGCATGGGTTACTGTGTGGTGACCGTGAGGGGGGTACAGGCTGCATGGGTTACTGTGTGGTGACCATTGAGGGGGGTGCAGGCTGCATGGGAAATAGCAACCACTCGGGGGCTGCATCTTATAGAATAAACTACTAACCTGAACTTTAGAAAATGCATGAAAGATTGAGATTTCAAGGAATAAAATCGAACTACAGTAGGCATAGCATTGCCATTCATTATATCATGGCTATTTGGAATGTCCTACTTATAAGGAGTGCCAAATCCATCCTGTATGTTACCACATCCAAAAAGAGATTCATCTTAACAAACTACCAGTAATGGGCGGCTGATTACAAACTTATCTTTGGATCCCTTTGATGCAACTAAGTTTGGTAGCATTTACAAAAATGAAACAAGACCATCATGTATGGACACTAGATCACGCACATTATCTGCTTCTTCAATATCCCACACCTTGAATCCAGATCGATATCCAAGGAAGAGAACTTGTCGATTGATGTTTCCATCACATTCTAACCTGTCAAACCCAACCCATTGCACTTGATCATGGTTGGCATCATCATCTCTATCCACCAAAAATTTCACATTTCACTAAATCCCCAGTTTTGGACTTGACACAAGCGTAAATAGAAAATTGCAAAAACAGAAGCAAAGCATAAAACGAACCAAAAATTAGTTAACTTAGCTCCATTTCATGAGTTATCAATGAGCTAGGGATAGGTGAAACCAACATAAAGCAAGAACATAATTCTCAAACATCAAGTTCAAAGATGGACCCATATACAAATTATACAAATTGTTTTCAGGTGGAATCAAATATATTAGAAAATAAACCAAAATAGAGCAAGTATGCAAACAATTAGATTCAACAAAACAATCCTATGGCCCTTGATGTCCATAGTAATCAACAAACAATGTCTAAAAACTAGTAGAAAAGACAAAAGCAAAGCATTATAGTTGAAATGAACCAAAAACCCACGACAACCATACCTGGAATAACTCCTCTCAAGCAATGTTGGCTTAGCTTCAAGCAAGTTGTATTCTCTCCCCCAAGATTTGCAAGAGTTCAACGAGACATCCTTCTTCTTCCTCTCCTGTCTCTCTCCCTTGTTACTCTTCCTTCTAAACGTCCCCTTCCTCTTATACCTCTCCTGTGCTCCATTCCAAAAAAAACTTTTCAATCTCCTCTCCTAATTTGCCAACATCTCATTCCTGATGGCCCCTCTGCACCTCCCCACCAAACTCTTTAATTTTCCCAAAAATCCAACTTTCCCACCAAAAATTAGTTTTTTTTTCTTTTTTATTTTTATTTTTATTTAAATAAACGAGTAAATAAAATAAAAATCAATAAAAAGGTATTTTGGAAATAAAAATAAAAATAAAAAATTAAATAATATAATAGTAAGAATAATATTAATAATATCAATAAAATAATAATAATCTTGATAATAATAATGATAATAGAAACAATGGTAAGAAAAACAATTCTAATAATGATAATTAAAAAAATAAAATGACAATAATAATAATAAAAATATACAATGACTATATATATATAAGTAGATATAAAAATGAACAAACAAACAAATAAATAACTAGATATAAGAACGCAACATGATTTATAAAGAAAACATGCAAGCTACGTAAGCCATACAAATGACTTAGGGGTGTAGGAGCAAGCCCTAAAGGACTAGGCGAACCTAAATGGGCTAGGTGTGTCTAATAGGCCAAGTATGCCTAATGGGCCTAAACAAGTCTAAACAAATTGTCATAAATGTGTATCTAGTATCCAAAATGACTTAAAGAGGTAAGATATGTGAGTAACAATAGGCCTCTAAGAACTGCTATAAAGTATTGAAAGAGTACTTAATTAAGGTATGTGCTAAGGGGACAAAATGGAGGGTTTACAAATATGCCCCTCTTTGGTAGAGATCGTGAGTGTAAGGAATGCGAGTAGAAATACGAGTAATGAGTGGAATGAAGTGAACTATACTGAAGAACTAAGAAAAGACTAGAAATTTTGTCCTAGCACATGACTTGATAAGTCACAAGATAGATCAATCACAAGGGAAGAAATACCCTAAATTAGAGGTTATAAGAAACAAAATCAATGAGTTGACCTACATGACAAATGCAATGGAATGATGAGGGCAAAGAATGAAGACTATCATCTCTAAACACTAGGAAGCTATAACTCTGAATGGTAAGAATGAGAAAAGGAACGATTCTGAAAGCCTAACAAAGAAAGTGGCTCTAAACGCCTATGGGAGTGATAGCTCTTAATGCTTACAATATGGATGGCTCTAAAAATCTATGCAAGTGGTAGCTATAAATGCCCATGTAGATGGTGACTCTAAACGCTTATGAAAATTGTGGCTCTGAACGCTTATGAAAATCGTGGCTCTGAATGCCTATCAAAATGATGACTCTAAACGCCTATGGAAATAGTGGCTCTGAACGCCTATGGGAATGGTGGCTCTAAACGCCTATGGAAGTGGTGGCTCTAAACGACTATGGAAGTGGTGGCTCTAAATGCCTATGAAAATGGTGGCTTTGAACGCCTATGCAAGTGGTGGCTTTGAATGCCTATGCAAATGATGGCTTTGAATGCCTATGGGAAATGGTGGCTCTAAACGCCTATGGAAATAATGACTTTGAACTCCTAGGAAAATGATGGCTCTGAACGCCTATGGAAATGATGGCTCTGAATGCCTAGATAAATGATGGCTCTAAACGCCTATGTAAGTGGTGGCTTTGAACACCTATGAAAATGGTGATGACTCTGAATGCCTATGGAAATGATGGCTCTGAACACCTATGGGAAATGGTGGCTCTGAACACTTATGGAAATGATGGCTCTGAACGCTTAAGAAAATGGTGGCTCTGAACGCCTATGGAAATGATGAAGAAAAATTTGATAATCTTTATACTAGGGATATGCCCTAGTATCAAAGGTGCATCAAGCTACTAAAATGTTAAATGAAATGAGCAGCTGTAAATATCATAATGAGAAGGAAACAACACATCATGATAAAAGTCCTAAAAATGATGTGAACATAAATCTCTCTATATCTTAAAAAAAATTCTTTATTAATTGATCCTAAACATAAAACTGAATAGATGTACATCATAATTCAACTGAAAAACAATTATGGCAAAACCAAATCGTCTCATAAACTCTTGACTAGGGAGTCCATCAATGCTCTATAGGCGAGATCTGATGTGATCTATCTCAGTCTCAAGCAAAGTCATATGTAGCCAACCACAATATCACAAATCATGAGAAAGCTGAAGAATGTGCTCAAATCATGAGGTAAACTGGCTATGAAAGTAATAACTGATCATGGAGATACCAATCCCCTATTTAAAATAAGGAATCATAAATACAAGGCACAAAACTATCCATGTCATCAAAGTGAGGAATATGACCCAGTGTAACAGATGGTTCTCACATGAAGTAAGTAATCAACACCGACCCTCCACCCATGCACTATTGCCCTAATTAGATCTCCTCAATGAGAGAGGGATATGCCCCAGTATGGCACCTGATATGCAAATCTCAGGAGGAATAACAACATTGATTAATCATTTGTGCATTCAACAGTCAAACAAATCTTAGCATCCCAATAGAAAAATAACACGCCCATATAATGATGACCCAAAGTACTGGGCCAAGGTGTAATAGAGTAGATGCATAGCATATGATAAAGGTTTATCATTACCCATCAAGCATCTCCACAAATCATGGATGTGGGTTTCGTACAAACCAATGACAACTAGGAAAATCCCATGATGAGGGTAATATGCCCCAGTATAGGCATCTGGTGTGTCAAAGAGATGGAATTGATATCACCAATTGAATACTCAAGTTCTGCCAAACATTATCAAACTAAGCAGAAGAGGAACCAAATGTCACTCGAAGCATCTTCCATAAGGGAAAGCAAAACAACACCCATATTTCAACCAATTGCTAAGGCCTGCCCAACTGAAGACTGTCGAAGATAACATCTAATCTTATGGCCTCAAGGTGGTCTTATGACATAGACCGTAATGTAGGCTTAGGGTAATAGGGTGAAAGAAATAAAACTCGTGTATAAGATGTAATGTGCAGAATAATCTTGTGAGCCAACGAACTCGATAGCAAATGATGGAGGTTTTAATGATGAAATATAAGAGAAAAGAGAAATGGTCAAGTTGTCAATGCAACATGTAATGGATATAAAAAAGGCTAATAGATCAAAGACGTGTATCAATGCAAGAGAGGAATAAATATAGAATGATTAGGTTAAAAAGAGATTATGAGAAATGAATGAGAGAAACAAGAAGATGCGAAGAGTGATGACCAACTCATATTAGTGCAACCAAAGAAAATCATATCACCAAAGATGGAATGGTAGTGAAGACAGTGATTCAGAGACCCTAGTGATGGGTTACTCAATCCTCACACCCAATATATATCAACCTTGATCCATGAAGTGAAGGATCTCATAAAACTCTCACCAAATTGTTGTCACTGTGAAAACATAAGTATCACAAGGAGTGGATGCTCTCAAAAGGCTCACATACAAGCTTAATGATAGATAACTGAATGAACCACCCTCAAATATCAATGAATACTTAGTGGAATATGCTACTATAAACAAACTTATCATCATACTTTTTTTTTTGGTTTTTTTTATGAGAACATTAGTATCAACAAACCGAAACTCCACTGAGCAAAGAATAGAAATGAATAAACTCTCCTCTATCCCCAATGAAATTATGAATCATACACAAACCCTAGAAGTATGTCGACTCCAATCACCAACACATATATAAAGCCCCAACCCTGAGGTCACCTCTCAAGCTAAGGTATCCAGATCAAAGTCAATGGGTGGAATGAAGGATGTGACATGTCTACCTTGATGCACTAAAAATATGAAAAGTCATCGATTAGAGGAAATAAAGAGAGTGAGATGAAGCAAGAGAAGACAAAACACGAAAATAGATAGAAAAAGAACAATAATAAAACATAATAGAAGTGGAATAGTAAGAGGATGGTAACAAGAAAATGAAAATAGATAAAGAGTTGAAACTCATGAGACTATCCAAGTAAAACATGCATACACAACCAAGGCCCCCTATCCAGGTGATGAAAGGTAAGCAGAGCTATAAGAAAGAAATGTTATAATGTACTTGTGATACTCAAGGGGCTAGTAACGGGTTGTATGTGAAATGGGTGCGATAAGATATAAGGCTAACCGAAACGATGGCCACCCATCCTTCGACCATGATCTTAAATGTAATACTTCTTTAACTGATCCACGTTGGTTAGCTCTAAAAATTGGTTTCCATCTAGGTTAGTCAACGATGAAGCCCCTTCTGGAGTCAGCTCTCGAATAACATAAGGTCCACTCCAACTAGGTCTAAACTTCCTCCTAGAGTCTCCAATTAAACCTCTAAGAATCCTTAAAGCCAAATCTCATTTTTATAATGGCCTAGGCTTGACTCGTTTCTTGAAAGCACAAGCCATCTTCCTCTGGTAAGCCTGGATATGGTATGCAACTCTCAACCTTCTTTCATTCAAAAGATTAAGCTGATCAAATCGAGCTTGAGCCCACTCTACTTCAGAAACCTACTACTCAAGGGCCACTTTCAACGAACCCATTTCTATCTCAACGAGAAAAACAACCTCCATACCGTATACCAGGGAGTAAGGTGTAGCTCCTATAGAAGAGTGAAAAGAAGTACGATATGCCCATAAAGAAAAAAAATATTCTCTGACCAATCTCCAGAAGTCTCAACCATCTTTCTTAGAACCCTTTTTATATTCTTATTTGTAGCCTCTACCGCTCCATTAGTCTACAACCTGTACAAATGATTTCTGATGTTGAATGCCATATTTCTGCAACAAAGTTTCAATTTCAACTCAAAAGTGTGTTCCCCTATCTGAAATTAACTCATGAGAAACTCCATAATGGCAGATAATATGTGACCTGATGAAATTAGTAACTCTAGCAGATGTCAACTTTGCATATGATGCAGCCTCTACCCACTTAGTAAAATAATTTATGGCTACTAAGATGAACTCATGGCCATTGGAAGATTTCTACGAGATCTTCCCAATGATATCAATACCCCATATTGAGAATGGCCATGGTGATGTCAAAGCATGCAACTCTAAGGGTGGTACATGAATAAGATCCTCATGCATCTGGCACTCCAGGAATTTTTGAACAAACTGATAACAATCAGTCTCCATAATAAACCAGAAGTATCCCAATCTCATAATTATATGCGTTAACATGTGTCCACCCATATGCGGACCACAAACTCCTGCATAAACCTCTCTCATCACTCGATCTGTAGAGGCTCGATCCAAACATAAGAGAAGCATACCATTGGCCGATCGTCTATATAAAGTATCTCCACATATTACAAATCTAGTGGCTAACTACCTTAATGCTCTCCGATCCTTGGCTGTCGTAGCCTCAAGGTATGTGCCAAATATGAGAAACTGATGAATGTCATGAAACCATGGTAAGTCATCTTGGACCTCTATCTCATCAATCAAGTGACAATATGCAAGCGCATATCTAGTCCCAATCAACAAGGGATGAATTATCACATTAGTTGGAATGTCAACTGTAGAAGCTAGGGTAGCTAAGGCATCAACAAACTGATTTTATGCTCTAGGGAGATGAATGTATTTCAACTCTTCAAAATTTTCAATCAATAACTCTAGGTAGGTATGGTATGGCTTTAGCTTCGTGTCTCTGGTCTTCCAGTCACCCCGAACCTATCTAAGTACTAGATTGGAATCACCAAGTACATCCATCTGTGGATGCCAAGCTCTAATGCAGTCTCTAAACCGAGGATACATGCTTCATACTCAATAATATTATTTTTGGTGGGGTGGTAATCAGAAAATGTTAAACAAATAGATCTCATAATGTGATCACCCTGTGGGGATACCAACAAAACACCTATCCCATACCCCGAATGATTAACTACTTCATCGAAGTACATGCGCCAACCTGATAACCTAGTCATAGCGACGAACTCTTCATTTGGAAAATCATCATTAACTGGTCTAATCTCGATTGTTGGTAAGGACGCTAAATGATCTGCAACAACGCTCCCCTTAATGGATTTCTGAGAGGCGTATTGAATATCAAATTCTATAAGAATCACTAGCCATCTCATTAGTTTACCAACCAAAGTAGGTCTATCAAACAAGTATCTCAACGGATCAAGGCGGGAAATCAAGTGCACTGAATACTCTATCATGTAATGCCTTAACCTCCTGGTGGCCCAAACTAGCGCCAAACAGAAGTGCTCAATCACAACATATTTCATCTCATACTCCAGCATCTTCTTACTCAAATGGTAGATAGCTTGTTTTTTCCCTGAATCATCAAGCTAAGACAACATGCATCCTAAAGCTATGCCCGAAACTGATGAGTACAAGATCAGTGGACATCCAGGTATAAGAGGCATGTGGACCCGCATTAATCACGTGTGTTCCCACTCAATTGGCGAGACTTACTTTTTTTTTTGAAAAATTAATTTTTAGAAAAGTCAGAGTCGCCACTTATTTTATTTTTATTTTAAAGGGAAAATAAAATAAGAAAGAAAAACCCTAAAAGGCGATTCCCTAATTTTTGGAAAAAGCGTGTCTTTGAAAAACCCAAGTCTAAGTTCGAGGATCAGGTTACTTATTGGGAAAGTACCTCTAGGAGGTAGCACCCTCTAAGCCCTATAAAGGTTTCTACTGACTAAATTGAAGGAAACGTGGTAATTAACTGATTAATTATAAATACCCAAGTAGGCTAGGTGATTTCGAAAAATAGCATGCTAAACAAGAAAACCAATCACAAATCATGAAGAAAATTTAAGGTGTGTACCTGGACCACTTCTTAAGCGCTATCACAAAACATCAAAGGTTAGTTTAAATAGTATATCACCCAGCATGCACTTTATCATAGATAACCAAACAATGCAACAAATATCAAGACAATAAAACAGGATAGCAAGCATGGGCGCAGTGCACAAAAAAATGGATATTCATGGAATTTTGCAAATAAGGTGATGAAAAGCGTACCTGGATAGCGAACTGAGCGCTAAAATGGGGAACAAGGTTAGCTCAATAACAGGTGTAAAATAATATCATGTATTCACAAAGAGGAAGCACAATCAATTATCAAACAAACAGCCCATTTGAATTAATATCAGAGATGGTGTCTAGAATGTTGGACCCCCCACCAAGATCCAAATTGCTTTTGCACGAATTGATTCAATCAGTCCCATTATTTGGAACCATGAAGTTTATTCATGCTTGTTAAAAATCGTGAAAATAAAAAAAAAAAGTTGAAAATCAAAGAAAATAATGAAAATGCATGTTAGAAAGAAAATTGACAGCAAAAAGTTTCTTAAAATCTGGACTTTATACATAGAAACTCGTAAGGATGGAATTTTTAGAGAAAGTTGGAATTATTTAATGAAAAAAGTTTTTTGAAATTCAGATTTTAAAGGTGAAAGATCACAAGGAAAAGAACAAGGATCAAGTACCTAATGATCTCTATTGAAACAACATCTGTCCGAAGCTTCAGAGCATTCATCATCAAGGCATTCTAAAGATTTGATGTCATTTGCATCTAAAGCAATTGTGACGTCATCTTTAGTGGACATTCCTGAAAGAGCAGACTTCATAGTGCTCTGTTCTTCCCCATTACCCGACACTGAGATAGTATGTTGTTTAGTAACTGCATATGATGTACCCTTAGCTCATATATGACTGCCACATCTTCATTAGACAAATCCAGCTGTTTAACCATCTCACCAGCTATTGAAAGTCCAGTATCAGAATCAAGATAAAATGTAAAATGGTTGTTCTTTGCTCGACATGGATCAACTATATGCAAGGTCGTTGAGATTGAATTATCATCAATTTTCTCCCCTCTTAACTCGAAGAGATTATTTTTTTTGTACATCTCAAATTGTAGAGCAAGAAAATGAGGAGTTCCACTGATGCTTTTCACTGAGTGCTCACTAAAAGCTTCTTGAAGTTAGGATCCATGTCCATGGGTTGCAATTCAGGCTTAGGCAAGTTCATCAGATTGGGCATAAAATTGGATTACTGCAAGCTCATCAAATTCAGGCTTATGAGTGCTCACTAAAAGCCCATCAACCTTAGGGTCCGGGTCCATGCCATGGGATTGAGATTCTGGCAAGTTAAATGAGTTGTGCGTAGAATTGAATAACTGCATGTGATTGTAAACAGGCTCCTTCGAATTTTTTGTGGCAAAGAATGCGTCCTTTAAGAGCACTTGTACAGGCAATCTCAAGGATGCTGGAACCAAACGCTTCTCTATGAAGTACTTAACTTGGGGGTCACTCACTTTACCAAGGGGAGCAGGCTTTATACCCGAAGAAACCTTCTTATATATTTGTGCAGGATTTTTGTATTCATTATATGGGTATTCACATGTAATCAACTCTAATATGCACATGCCAAAAGAATATATGTCAACAAGTTCATTATATTCCTCTTCATAAAGCTCTGGTGCCATGAACTCTGGAGTACCAATTGTTGAGGCCTCGCGTCCCTGGTGATCCATGTAGTTGCCAAATGGATGGACGCATGATCTCAACTAATATAGATTCCTGGTTCAGTCGTTCCTGCAAAAGGCGTCCAGACAGGGTGTCCGGACACACCCTCCGATGGTTTTGTCAGCCATGATTCAGAGAGATAAATCAGTTGGCCTTTTACTAGGTATAGCAAAACTTACCTTTCTCTTTGTACGAAGGTCCATATATATATCGTATCAGAAGCTCTGTCTCCCTCTTTAATGATAGGGAGATATTTTGGCTTGTCATGATGCCTCTAGGTGGTGACAGGGCCATCATCACTCGTAGGGTGGCTGACAGAGATTGTGGGAGGCGTCACAGTTGTCAGAGATCATAGGAAGTGACTTGCCATCATTCCTGTCCTTTCACTCTACAGGTGGCGAAACGTGGGCCGTGACAGGCTGTCGAAATGACGTAGTAAGACTTGCTTACTTTAGTCAACGATCCGGACAAACATATCCAGATAGGATATGTCGGTCGTCCGGATGTGATGTTTGCGAGTGTTGTGTGCTTCTCCTTGAGAAAGTCCGGATAGGAGAAGTTGACTTTTTTGCTTGATTAGGCCATGTGGCGAGTGGGGGCAAAGAGGTAGAAAAGCATTTATGATGAGCCGCCGACTCTGGGTATTCCCAGGCAGCGTGTCATTTCAATAATGGCGCAGCTTGAACGGTTAGAATACCGAGAGGCTTTGTCTCGCTATAAATAGCAGACTGTTCCTTCCTCTTGCACTTTTCCTTCTGCGTTTTTTTTTTCTGGTAGTGCGTTCTCTTCTACTTTCTGCGTATCTTCGTTCTTGAGTAAAGCTCTAGGGTTTTCTGTCGGCAATACTCATGTTGTGACGGTGACTGCGTTGTGGTTCTCATCCCCATTTTCCCAATTTACATTCGGTACGTTTTCTATTTTTGTTTTTCTCTTTGTTATGTTTGGTTTGTTTGGTTGTGCCTGGCTTGCTGGGCAAGTTGTTTGCGACTGGGTGTCGATATTGGTTTCTGGGGTTTTTTTGAGGGGTTTTGCTTGTGTTTTGGGTGTGTTTAGGGTTCCTGTTGCCCCCTTGTACCTTTTGTGGGCTATTGATTCTTGTTTGGGGTAGAGTTAAGGTTATGGGGTCGGATTTTGCTGCTTTTGACTGTTGGCATTCCTCCAGGCAGATTCCTTTTCAACCCCAACCTAAAAAATGTCTGCGAACAAGGAGACTACTTCATCCAGTTCGTTCGGCGATGCTCAAGCTGAGAAAGTTGTGGATAAGCTGAATGTGAGGGAGTTCCGCGAACGCTTCTGTATCCCAAATGGCGTGCTCGTGGAACTTATGGACGGAGAGGTCATGACCACTGAGAAATCTGAGGACAATGCCATCTTTTTTACAAAGGAGCAATTCAATGCTGGGCTCCGGTTCCCCCTCCCGTCGCTGTTCAAGGAATTTCTTCACTTCACCCAGATTCCTCCGTCTTACATCCATCCCAACATGGTGCGGGTGCTGATGGGATGCAGCATTCTAAGCATGTTGTTCAACCTAGACCTCTCGCTGCTGGAGGTTTTTTTTGTCTACTCTCTCAAGAAGGGGAAAAATGACATTTTTAACATGGTTGCCCACCTGCCCTCTCTTCAACTGGTGATTGAGCTGCCGGATTTGATGAAGGGAGGAGCCAAGGGACATGTGTTGGTCTGGGGTGCCTGGGCTAGGCTACTGGAGCATCTGGAGAGGCCATTTTCCCCAAACCGTTCGTTGGTGCTTCCGGGTAAGGCAGCTTGCTGGGTTTGTCCGGCATTCGTCTTGTTGTTCTTCTTGTTGGGGTTATCAGATGGCTTAATATCTTTGGTTGCTGATAATGCAGGTCCGGACAAGAGGGGTTGCGTAGTCGAGTGGGTAGAAAGAGCGTCGTTCGCTCAATTGAACAAGTTATTTGAGATTACTGTTGCTGAGAGGCATCATGAGACACTGCTCACTGCGCGAAACTTGCTGGCCGTTGTCTGGGAGCCCCAAGCATACATCATCAATATTCTCCCCAGAAAGCTGCCAAAGAAGGTAGTGCCTGGGGAGCATTACGTTCTAAAAGACCTTCCTTTCTACAAGGAGGTGTGCAAGGCAGATACTCAGAAACGCCAAGCACTCCTCGACGATCGGGAGGGAAGGAGGAAAGAGGGAACTTTGCGGAAGGCCTCCGGTAAAAAACGCTCTGCACCCTCTCTTCTTGCTAACGCCTCAGCGAAAAAGAAGAACAAGAAGAAGTTGGTTCTCAATAAGGGGAAAGAAATAAAACTTCCAACTCCCCTAAAGGAAGTAGTAATGCCGCCTCCAACTTTTGTGAAGGAAATAACAATAAGAGAGCCAGAACTCCCTGCCTTGCCCTCTATTTCAAGCGGCTCCGGACGTCTTGCAGGTCTAAACCATTCGAGGCCTTCAGTGCCAGCGTCCGGACGGCTGGCTCTTCTGGCTGAGGAAGCGACTTCAGTAAATCAGCCCAGCTCTCCCCATCCGGACGTGGATGCAGTCGAGGCCTTTTGTGCTGAAGCATTGCCTCCTACGGCACCCCCAACGGAAGAAACGGGGGCAAAAAGTCAGGGTTTGCCCCCTTGCGAGCCAAGCCCCCTTGCCTTTGTACCGGTGAAGGGGCCAGCTATAAGGAGGTCTCATCCGACGTGTAACCTAAAGTCTGGCCTCATCGGGCGGCTTCAGGATCATTTTCTGGAAGCCATCGAAGTCAGCTGCTCTTCCGTCTAGGAGGATCATCCGGAGGGGAGTGAGACGGAGATGGCAAAAGAAAACCCAATCGCCCCGGTGGTGGTCCCGGATGGGGGTTCACCCAGAGAGACCCAGCCGACCGAGAACGATGGGGCCCCGGACTCGGGGGAGGAGTCACTTCCCAATGCCTCGTCAGGGAGGAGTCCCGTTGATGATGTAGCTTGCATCTCCGCTAGTGCTTTCTGCTATGCGGAGTTGGGAGAGATGCTAAAACGGATTCCATCCGGCTCAAATGTTGCCTTGCCTTCAGCAAAAATGTTCGAAGCGGCAGAAATGGTATAGTTTACTTCTTGATTTTTCTCGCCATACTGATGTGTTTGCCACATGGTTTGTAATTTTTTGCACTTCTTGTTTGTGGGTTTTTCTGCAGCTGGTGAGCGGTATTCGCGACATGGCTCAACAGCGTGATCTTTTATCTGACCTGCTGCGAACCGTTGACTATATGAAGGCCTTCATCTCTTAGCGCATAAACAGTGAAGAGGAACTGCGCTTGAGATTGGAGCAGGCCGAGGCCAGTTTATCCGCTGCTCGAGATGACAATGAGGCCCTCCGGATGGAGTTGGCTGAGGCAAAGAGCAGAGAGGAATCTATGGACGTCCGCCTGCTTGAGGTGGAGGACGAGATGGCCTTTCTGAGGGGGGAAGTGAGGCAACTCCGGACGGAAGTATCTATTGAGAAAAAGCAGAGAGAGGATTTGCAGTTGCGTTTATCAGCGCAAAAAGAAGAGCTGGAGGCTGAGTTTGCTGCGAAAAGGGAGGAACTTGAAGCGGACTACCAGAAGCAGGTAGACGAAATGTACTTCTTCGGCTATCGTTGCTGTATGAAGAAACATGGCATCAAGCGGGACGTCCCTTCAATTCCCCCGGGTGAGGAGGAGAAGCTGCGCGACAAGCCTTCCTAATGAGAGCTTTTCTTTTTGTAATTTTTTATTGCTATCTTCTCTCTGTATTTTGTAGTCCGGAGAACTCTTTGTATACAACTTCACAAGTATTAATAAAACATACTTATTCATATTTGTACTTGTCTCTTTCTTTCATTGGTAATACTGCTTTAAATTGGACACATTCCATGGTCTGAGTAATGGGGTGCCGTTTAGCTTTTGTAGATGATAAGCTCCACTTTCACTTGTCTTAGATACTATATAGGGGCCTTCCCAATTGGCTTGAAACTTTCCTGCGCCTATCTCAGCAATATTTTCGAAAACCTTTCTAAGGACCAGCGTACCATTTTTGAAGCTTCTGGGCCTTGCCTTACGATTGTAGTGAGCGGATGCCCTTTGTTGATAGTCTACCATCCGAATGGATGTAGTTTCTCTTACTTCGTCTGCCCAGTCCAAGTTTCTTGCTAACTCTGCATTTGCATCATTTTGCCTTACTGCCTCGGTCCGGATAGTGGGTAGCCCTATTTCAGTAGGAATGATTGCGTCCATACTATATGCAAGGGCGAAGGGAGTGTTTCTTGTCGGACGTCCGGGTGTGGTTCGATAAGCCCATAGGACGCCAGGTAGCTCCTCCACCCACTTTCTTTTGGCTTGCTTGAGCCTCTTCTTTAAGGCAGTGATTAGAGTCTTGTTTATGGCCTCTGCTTTCCCATTACTTTGAGGATAACGCGGTGTGGAGTATGAATTCCGGATGTTTAGTTCCGAACATAAATTCCGGAAAGCGATGCTATCAAACTGTGGACCGTTGTCGGCTATAATGGTTTGGGGGATTCCGAAGCGGTAGATGATGTTCTTCCACACGAACTTGGTGACATCTTTGTCTTTGATGCTAGCGTATGCTTCAGCTTCAACCCATTTACTGAAGTAATCCGTGGCAACGAGCAGAAATTTCTTTTGAGCGGGTGCGGTTGGTAGGGGTCCTACTATGTCCATGCCCCACTGCGCGAAGGGCTAGGGGCCTGAAATTGGTTTCAATGTCTCCGACAGCACATGCAGTATGGGGGCATGCCTTTGAAATTTGTCACATTTTTTGACATAGGCTGCCGCATCTTTCTTCATCGTGGGCCAATAATATCCTTGCTAATGGGCCCTATGTGCCAGATATCGACCTCTAGAATGATTTCCACATACTCCCTCATGCAATTCAGCTAATACATACAAGGCCTCTGAGTGGTTTAGGCACCAAAGATAGGGACCTGTGAAGGACCGTTTGTACAAGTGCCTCCCAATCAGGGTGAAACGGGCGGCTTGCACCCGGATCTTGTGTGCCTGCTTGGGCTCTTCGAGTAGAGTGCCTATCCGGAGATACCTTATAATGTCGTCCGTCCACTCTTGGCTATCTGTTTGGCTTGCCTCAATAGTATTGCAAGTGGATTCTTCCGTGATGGAAGGGTTGGTTTGCACATGTATAGGCAATAATATGGCTTCTTTGATGGGAAGGGAAGCAGCTATGCCTGCTAATGCGTCGGCGAGTCCATTTTCGGCCCATTTAATCTTTTCGACCGTCCATTCGGAGAACTGTTGTAAGGTGTCTCTCACCTTAGCCAGGTATCGTGCCATGCACTCATCCTTAGCTTCATATTCCTTCTGGACGTGTCTGACCACAAGTTGAGAATCGCTATAGACACGGAGCTTGGAGACGGATAGAGCCAGGGCGAGGTCCAATCCGGATAGGATGGCTTCATATTCTGCTTCATTGTTTGATGCGGGGAACCCCAACCGGATGGCTTGCTCCAAATGTTCTCCCGTTTGTGATTGCAGGAGGAGCCTTACCCCGGATCCGGATGATCATGAGGCTCCATCGACCCGCAAAGTCCACCACTCTTTTTCACTTGGTTCCTTGCGCTGGATAGGCCTTCGGGAGTATTCCAGCACGAAGTCAGCCATAACTTGGCCTTTCATAGACAGCCTGGGTTGGAACTCAATTCCATATTCGCTTAACTCTATGGCCCATTGAAGCATTCTTCTGGTTAGGTCCGGCTTGTGCAGAATGTTGCTAAGGGGCTGGTCAGTTAGGACAACCACCGGGTGGGCTTGGAAGTAGGGGTGGAGCTTCTGGGTGGCACTTCGAAGAGTTAAGGCCGTTAGCTCCATCTTGGAATACCCTGTTTCTACGTCTGCCAATGCTCTGCTGACGTAGTAGATAGGTTTCTGCTCCTTGGGCGAGGGGCAGCGGAATAGAACAGCGTTGATTGCCCACTCTGATACAGCCAGATACATATACAATTTTTCTCCAATGATGGGGCTGCTCAGGATGGGCGGTTGCATGAGGCAATGTTTAATTTTTTTCAAAAGCGCTATGACAGCTGTCTATCCATCCGTTTGCTCCAGCTTTTCGTATTGCCAAGAAGAAGGGTCGCAGTTCATCAGTGAAGCAGGCTATAAAACATCCTAGTGCGACGAGTTTGCCTGTGAGGCGTTGTAATTCCTTTTTGCTCCTGGGGGGTGGTGTTTCCATGACTGCCTTGACTTGGTCCGGGCTAACCTCTATCCTCCTTTGGCTGACCATAAATCCCAGGAATTTTCCATCACTTACGCCAAAGGCGCATTTGGAAGGATTTAGCTTCATGCCATACTTCCTTAAGAGTTGGAAGACTTCTTGTAAATGGAGGATATGCTCCTCTCGAGTTTTGATTTTAACCACAATATCGTCAATATATACCTCTACTGTGCGACTGACCAGAGGTTTGAAGATCTTCGTCATCAGTCTCTGATAAGTGGCGCCAGCGTTTTTGAGTCCGAATGGCATGACTTTGTAGCAATAAAGACCGTGTGGCGTTATGAAGGCTGTTTTTTCTTCGTCAGCCGGGGACATGGGGATTTGGTGGTATCCGGAGAAGGCGTCCAAGAATGAGAGCATCCCTTGCCCAGCAATGGAATCCACAATTTGATCTATTCGTGGCAAAGGAAAATTGTCTTTTGGGCATGCATTATTGAGGTTGGTGTAATCTACGTACACCCGCCATTTGCCTTTTTTTTTGGGTACCACCACTACATTTGCCTACTAGTCTGGGTAATCTACTTCTCTGATGAATCCGGCTTCTAGCAATTTGTCAATTTCGTTCCGGATAATTTTTTGCCTATCCGGGTGAAAACGCCTAACCTTCTGCCGGATGGGTCTGGCTGTTGGCAAGACGTTAAGCCTATGAGAAGTAATGGAGGGATGAATTCCCTTCATATCAAAATGTGCCCATGCAAAGACGTCATGGTTTTGTCTGAGGGCATTCTGCATGTTCCGGGTCTCTTCTGGTGTCAGGAGGGAACTGATATTCGTAAGGTGAGTACCTTCTTCCGAAATTTGAATCGTCTGCAAGGGATCCGCTACCGAGGGATCTTTGTCCGCCGGACCCAGTGATTGCTATTGGTCCCGTGCGTTGGAGGATTCAGGGAGGGGTTCGTCCTCCTGACTGGTTCCTGCCTCTCGTGCTATCTGGTAGCATTGGCGAGCGGCTAACTGGCTGCCATATAGGTCTATTTGCCCATCTTTGGTAAGGAAGCTTACCATTTGATGATACGTAGAGGGGATGGCTTTCATGTAGTGCAGCCATGTGCGCCCCAAGATGACATTGAAGGGTGATAAATCTTGTACCACCGAAAATTGTACATTGAGAGTGACTAGGCCAGCTTGGACCGGTAGTACAATATCTCCTAAGGAAGTAGTTGATGACCCATTGAATCCGGACAAGATTCGCCCTGGATTTTCGAGGCCTGTGAGATTGTGCCCCATGTGGCTAACGACCGATGCTTGTACAAGATCGGCTGAGCTGCCCGGGTCAACCAGGATGCATCTGACGTCGAAGTCTCCTATCTCTAAGGACAGGATGAGGGCGTCGCGGTGCGGGTGTAATATCCAGGTGGGGTCTACTGGTGGAAAAATGATTGTCCCATCTATGGGGCGAGGGCCCCCTCGGTCATCCCAGGTCGAATGATGTTGACACGCTCGCGCATTGATGCTGCTCGTAACAACTTTTGTCTCTTTCGTTTGGAGTCGTACTCTTCGTCAGATTGTCCTCCGTTAATATAGTTTATAACGGCTTTGGGGGTGGCTGGGGCCCTGGGGGCTCCAGAGTTGTGATTTCGGGAAGCGTCTCTACCTCCAGCATCTGAGTGGAGGTATTGCTTTAAATGTCTCGCCTTTATGAGTCTTTCGACCAAATAATGGAGGCATCTGCATGTCTCCGTTGTGTGACCATGCTCCTTATGGAAGGCACATTTTTTACTATGATCTCTTCTGGATGGGTCTGTTCCGAGGGGTCTAGGCCACCTGAAGTCGGCCATGTCTTGGATCATAGGGAGAAGCTTCTCATAGGACATGGAAAGGAGTGTGAGGGGCGGCCTTTCCGGGCAACTTGGACCTTCTTGTCTTCGATCGAACGGCCTTGGCCGGTCCGGAAGTTTGGCACTACTTCCCGTGCCACTTCTGGATGTCTGCCCTGCAACCAAGACTTGCTGGGTGGCTGCTCGCACGTCATCTTCGAG
The DNA here is from genome assembly GCF_030704535.1 of Vitis vinifera. Classification (NCBI taxonomy): domain Eukaryota; kingdom Viridiplantae; phylum Streptophyta; class Magnoliopsida; order Vitales; family Vitaceae; genus Vitis; species Vitis vinifera. The sequence continues at coordinate 19,882,918 of NC_081821.1, read as the reverse complement.
CATTGAGTATTTGTTCGCACGCCGGAACAAGTCGTCCATCGTTACAGGAGGCTTTTTAGCGAGTGATTAAAAAAATGGGGTGCCTGGACAGATGCTTCGCTTGAAGATCTGCAGGACAACATCCATGCTATAAGCCTCTACCTGCAGTATGGCTTGACCAAATCGCTTCACGAATTCCCTTAAGGATTCGTTATCCTGCATTTTTATGTTTTGCAGAGTGTTGGATGTTTTGCTTATGTCGAGCGGAGCACAAGTATTGTCCCACGAAGGCCTCTAATAGGTCTCTGAAATTACCAACAGAGTTGGGAGGTAGGCGATGAAACCATGAGAGGGCCTGCCCTTGTAGGCTGGCGGGAAATACTTTGCATAGCAGCGTGTCGTTGCCTATATCGAGAGTCATGAGCTATCGATAATGCATGATATGATCGAAGGGGTCGCTGGACCCATCGTATGTGGAGAATTTGGGCACGAGGAATCTCCTTGGGGGCTCGTAATGAATGATATGAGAGCAGAAAGGCATGGAGAGCATGTCGTCCAGCCTTTTGCTGATGGAGCCAATGGGTGGCTCATTTGGGAAGTTTTTCCCAGCTTGTCGTACCGCTAGGTGTGGTTGAACGTTCTGCACCATAAGGGTGACCATGGGGTCACGGTGCGGGAGAACGTTCTGCACCATAGGGGTGACCATAGGGTCAGGGTGCGCTCCCCAGGTTGTGGCTACTGGCGGCCTTGGCCTCCTAGGCTCTTGTGGGCCTAGTCTCGGGCGCATTGAGTTTGACAACTAGGGCCTTTTATTGCGTTGTCTTTTTGCTAAAAAATGAGTAGAGTCTGAGCCTTCCTCATAGGGAGCTCGGTGCATGGGAGTGTGTGGCTCATGTGGCCTAACGTTGCTTGTTTTTGGGACGGCTCCTGCTGTCCCAGGGTATATTGACTCTGGTTCTGGCCTTGAGTTTGCTATCTGGTCTCTTGAACGCTGACGACGGGGAGGCCCCATCGATGAAGCCTAGATGCGTAGCACCGCGTTTTCTTCTCTTAACTTTTCTGTCTCCTAGAGGAGAGCTTGCAGTTGTCATTCGCTTGCCAACTGTCTTCTTTCGATAGCTTGACGCCATTCAAAATTATCTTCCTCTCCCCTACCAGATGAACGACTTCGGGAAGGTGTGGCCATCTTTGCCGGTGACTGAATCAGCGAGATTCCCACAGACGGCGCCAATGTTGAGGCCTCGCGTCCCTGGTGATCCACGTAGTTGCCAAATGGATAGATGCACGATCTCAACCAATATAGATTCCTGGTTCAGTCATTCCTGCAAAAGGCGTCCGGACAGGGTGTCCGGGCGCACCCTCCAATGGTTTTGTCAGCCATGGTTCAGAGAGATAAATCAGTTGGCCTTTTACTAGGTATAGCAAAACTTACCTTTCTCTTTGGGCGAAGGTCCATATATATATCGTATCAGAAGCTTTGTCTCCCTCTTTAATGATAGGGAGATATTTTGGCTTGTCATGATGCCTCTAGGTGGTGACAGGGCCATCATCACTCGTAGGGTGGCTGACAGAGATTGTGGGAGGCACCGTAGTTGTCAGAGATCGTAGGAAGTGACTTGCCATCATTCCTGTCCTTTCACTCTGCAGGTGGCGAAACGTGGGCCGTGACAGGCTGTTGAAATGACGTAGTAAGACTTGCTTACTTTAGTCAACGATCCGGAAAAACATATCCGGATAGGATATGTCGGTCGTCCGGATGTAATATGACGATCGTCCGGATGTGATGTTTGCGAGTGTCGTGTGCTTCTCCCTGAGGAAGTCCGGATAGGAGAAGCGTGCCATGTGTCTCCTTTGGGGGAAATCCGGATGGAGCTAATCCGGATAGAAATGCGTGCCACGTGGCATCAGGGAGGGGTCCCTACACCAATGACACTTCGTGCAGTAGGTTACTACATGACAATTGCCAAACCCAGATCTCCAATTTTAACTTCTCCATTATTACCATTAACAAAAATGTTATCGCATTTTAAATCCCTATGAATAATGGGCGGATTGTGACTGTGAAGATAGTGTAAACCTCGAAGGATCTGCTTCGCCCAGTTCTTGAGGGCCTTGAGGTCAACATTCTTATGCTTCTTCCGATATTGTCTCAAACTCCCAAAAGTGAATAACTCTGTAATCAAGTTAATGGTCTTGTTCATATCGTCAACCCAAGAGTTATAGAACTTGATGATGTTATCGTGTTTCAATGACATCAGTAGATAAACCTTTGAATATAATCTTTCCAGCTGTAGAAGGGACTATAATAAATCCTCAATTTTCGCTTGACCTCATGCGACTTCTATTCCATCTACTTCATCAAATGCCTTGTATACAGTCTCGAATGCTCCTTTCCCCAAGAATTCATAATACCTCGACTCTCTTTGAGATGTCTCACGGGAAGGAGGTAAAGACCAAACAGGAGCAGTGGATGTCAGCCATGCATGACTCTTATCTTCTATCTCTGAAGAGGTATGTGAGTTGAGCAAATTAACTGACTGTGAGGAGCTCCGAGAAACCAAGGAATGGTTTAGCAAAGGCAATCGCTGAGAAAGAGGGGCTAGTTATAACCGAACCTTGAGAATCAGAGGACTGATTTCGCTGAAGATGACCTACAGACCCATAAAAAATTTCTGGTTCTGGTATTTCAGATAATGGATTCCTCTTTAAAGAACTGAACTGAGCATGCTGCACTTCGATCCCTTGATTGATCCACCTTATAAAGAAGTTCAAGCACATTTTGACTTGATTGAGCAGTCCCGTTTTGGAGATAGATAATAACTGATCTGGGGAAAAAATCCCTATTTCCATTTCATTAGAATCTTTAGGAATATGACCAGGAAAATTTAGCCAAAAAATCCTTGTTCATGAATTTTTAATCCCAGGGAAACCTGGGAGGACATGGCCTAAATGAAATTTTCGCCTTTCTTGGAATACTCAGTAGAGAGATGCTAAAAAAAAGGTGAACCAAAACCAGAGCCAACGCCACCACCATTAATATTGAGAACAAGGAAGCTTTGGAGACTTGTAGAATTGTTGGCTGGTTTTACGGAGTACTAATGTTGGATGATGTTGAGTAAAGCCTTTTGTAAATCGGGATATTGTGTAGAGCAATAGGCATTATTTCAGAAAATCGGGAAAAATTAAGTCACGACAGTAGTTTGAGTTGAACTTCAATCCCTGATTTTTCCACAAATAGTCGACAAATTTCAAAATTTTCCAATGTTCTGTTAACCAGAGTAGTCACATGAAAGATGCAAAGTTGGACGAGCTACTTATTATTGATGTCTACTACAACTGAACCTATTAAAGCAACTAAAGCAAAGGCCATCCTCTTTTCCCTCGCTTCAAGCTGCATAGCTCTCCTCTTTGCAATGTCAAGGCTAAATTCTTCACCAGTTTGCCTCCTTGCAAGAAGTGTTGACCGATATAGAACCTGCCCAACTATGGAATCTTCAGGATAATGACCTAGCCTTTGCACAAACAGAAAGAATTTCACCCTTATCAATTGCATCTTTTCCAGCTTCCTATTATCTTCTTCACTCGAGGTGTTCTCTAAGTCGCCTCAAATTGCAAGATTAGAAAGGGGTAAAAAGATTGAACAGGTTTTGTCGGGGAGCAGGTCTTAGAGACCGGTTTGCAGATCCCAATTCAGCAGAACGGTCAATAGAGAAAAGCCTGGATCCCTTTGGAGAGGTTATTGTGATAGTGCCATGGTCAAAACTTGCACTTGTTGTTGCTTTCAAGAGAGCAGCCAATGCAGTAGAATCAAATAACTCTTTTCCATCTCCTTCTTCATCAGTGTCCCCTTCTTCATCTAAGTCACTTACAATTTGACCACCGATTCTCTGTGAATGATCATGAGAATTCTCTACACCAGAGTGAGAACCTCTACTTGATACTTGCCCTAATTCCTCCAAGGAGTGTTTGGTAGCTTTAGAACCTTCAAGAACTATACCTTTATACTCTTCATCTATAGTCGAGCTTTCAATCTCACCTTCTTCATCATCTTCATCTGAGTAATGATTGGTTTTATCTAATTTTATTGTTGGGTTTAAAAATGAACTAAGATCCGCAGATTCAGGTGACTCTGATTTGTCAGAGACCACATTTCCCAATTCAGCGCCCTGAGCATTAACATGTGTAAGATTGTTTACTGACTATTTCAACTCAAGTGTTGGATTCCCTATGGTAGATTCAACACCATTTTCCCCTGCCTGGTCTTCATTGCCAACAACTTCTTTCCCGTTATACACAAATTGTGCTCCATCAACAACTATCTTTGTAATAGGCTCATTCCTTGTGGCTTCAGGATCAGCTTCTGGCTTGGTTTCTGTTTCTTGTTTCTCGGTATTGCTAATTAGACCAGCAATTTCGCTTTTATCAGTACAAGCATCCCTTTTAGTACCAACCTGGTTATCAACTATAACAATATTACGGACAACAGCACCAACATTTAATTCTCGATCTTTCTCCACATCACCATCAGTTTTCTTTTCCTTTTTGAGACTTCTGGAATATGGAAGAAACCTGTGAAGAATATGGTGGAATATTCCAGTAATGCAGTACACAATAGGAACTTTGAAATAGTACTCAGTATTGAAACGCAGAACATTAGAGAGAACCAGTGCAGTTGATTCCCACAAAGCTTAGATAGAATTTCGATTACCTTATCTTGCACAAGAGGAGGTCCCTTAGCCAGGCAGCGCACAAGGGACTCCAAGCTTGAGGGGCTTCAACAAGGGCATACCATAGAGAATAAGTGAAGTTCACGCTCTGTTTCATCCTAGCCAAGAGTGAAACCACTTCTAAAGCATCAGCAACATCAGTCCCATCCAAATCCATTGAATTTAAGGAATCCACAAGTGCGAAAATAGCAAAACAGCACTGAGCATTTCCTATGAGCACATCACCTACTGAGAAAAAATGCTTCAGTAATTGATGAAGAGCACATGACGCATTCTTCTTACCCTCTGAAGTGTCTTCTCCCAATACTCTTGTCAAAGCTGAAACAACATCTTTTTCAAGGGCTTCTGCAGCATGAGTGTACTAAATATCAATATTTTGGCAAAGAACCCACCAAATTGCAGTGGGCAATGTTTTCTCATTCACGACACAAACACCCAAATCCCATGCATCATCCTCGTGAAGAGCTTTGGCGCATGTATCCTTACAAGTTGCAAACACTGTTGCTTTTTGGTCACTAATGAGACAGATCCCATCATGAAATCGGTAAAGCTCATTGCCTCTTCCCTCAAAAATGGCAATAAAACTTTTCCACTTTCTGCTTTTCTTTTTATTAGACTTTATGTATTTTTCATGAAACTCTGATAAGCCATCATCATCAGTTAACTTTTCTTGGACTAGCTTATTATTACTCTACAGTAAATACTCAAATGATTTAATCTTCCTATTCAAATCAACAAGCCTCTGAAGAGCCATGGTGTGCATCACATAAACCAGAAGAGAGCAAGTTACAACTCTATCCTGAGGATAAGGTCTAAAATAGATTGTATAATATCAGGAAGGGAAGCTGAAGGTTGGAAAATCCAAGAAAAATAGCCTTGATCCGTCCAATTAGTTTTCTCCACCCAATCCCTTCTAGTGTGTGCTGTATAGAAGTCCCTCATTACTGCAGACATTTTTATTTTTATTTTTATGAAACTGAAGGCACAAGGCTGATCGACTACTCATATAAGCTTCGATAGGACATGTACAAACAAAAGAATAAAACAGAGATCCAGTGAGTGGATGTTCTTAACTCTCTGAAATCATTTTTGCATTCAGCCACCCTATCGTAGAAGATCCTTTCTGTGACAGAAGAAACGAACTCATTGACACCATCCAGTTGTAGTGCAACCGGACTACTCATGCTAGGGCATATAACTGTCATTAGGATTGCATATCTCATGGATTGCATATTCCAGAATATTCCAAGTCTTCTCTGCATATTTCGGATCCACCACAATCCGGTGCTTAAACGCCTTTATCTGAAAATTCCTCTTCTCCTGAGTACTCATCTCTCTCTTAAACCTTGAAAATTCCTCAAAACTTATTCCAAGAACTTCAGAATCTACCAGAAAATCAGAAAATACCCTCTACCAGTTTGGAATTCCCAAATACGTACACACCCATCACTTAATTCAGAACAAGGATTAACCTCTTTTGTTTGAGCTTATCCTCAACAATTCGCTCAATAACCTGAGCACACCTTCTTTTCATCTCAAACCTCAGGCTACTTCAACAAAGGACTCACAAGAAGGTATACATAGGAACAGATAGCAAAGAAAAAAAATATAAAAATAAAAATATAAAAAAATAAAAAAATAAAAACAAAGTAAAGGATAAACAGGGGAAAGGCAACAAAAAAAAGACAAGCAAAAGTCTGCAAAGCCTTATTTCACGCAACTTCCACAGGCTTGGAATGGGTGGGTATTTCGAAATGAGATTGGAACATAAACAGGGACAAGACCTCTAACATCAAATTCAAAGGTAGACTTATATTCAGATGGAACTAAAGACATTAAAAGGAAGACTAAAATAGCGTAAATATGCAAGCAAATCGGTCTCAACAAATCAAACTGTGGCCTTTAGCGTCCACACCAAACAGCAAGAATAACTCTCGAAAATAGCCATAGAATAAAGAGTAGAATGTAAACGGGAATACAAAAAAATAATAATAATAATAACAAGAAGCGTACCTGGCAATTTTGACTCAATTCATTTCTTTCAGCTATGGTTTTTTTCCCAAATCCTTCAAAAACCCTTGGACACCCATTCTTTTTTTTCTCACCTAAGGCAATAAAAAACTCTTCCTTTCTTCTCCTCTTCCTCAATGCCTATTGCCAGTACTTTCTTTCAAAAACCTCCCATCTTTTCTTTTATTCTATCTCTGTTTTTCTTCCAAAAGGAAACTTTCCTTTCTCCTTCCAAAAAAAAAAAATCCGCCACTTTCCTTTCTCCAAGATTCTGGTGATCCTCATTCCAAAAAAATGCCAGCCCGTTTCCTCATGCATGAAATAAAATAAAGGTAAAAATAAAAAAAATAAAGTAAAAAAAATAAAAATAAAAATCAACCACATGCAAGCCATACGAGCCATGTAACCACCAAAAACATGAGCCATCCAACCATGCAAAAATACGAGCCATGCAACTATGCCAAAATACAAGTCATGAAACCATGCAAACCATGCAAAAACGTCTACAAGTGACCTAGGGTGCCTAAGTGCGCTATCCTAAAAGTGTATCTAAATGAGCTATCCAAAAAAGAAAGGAAAATCCTAGGCCTAACTCAGGATTGCCAAGGGTCACAATAAGGGATCAGATAAATCCCTCAATCAGAGTCTCCAAGGTGGCTCAAAAAAGTTAAGTAGTATGAGTACCAATGGGCCACCAAGGAACTACTACGGAGCATTGAAAGTGAACTTAAAGACATGTGCTAAAAGGACAAAATTGAGTGTCTACAAGGCGCTAAAACTGGAGGGGTTAGGAAATACTCCTTAATTCTTTCGAAAGCATGCTGACAATCATCATTCTAGACTGTAGGCTAATTCTTTCTTAAAAGATGAAAGATAGGCTCACATATATCTGTCAATCTGGCAATGAAGCGACTGATATACTGCAATCTACCCAAAAAACCTCTGACCTCTTTCTCAGTCTTGGATACAGGCATGTCAAGTATGGCTTTAATCTTATCAGGATCGACCTCTATGCCTCACTTGACCATATATCCTAGTAATTTCCCAGAAGACACACTGAATATGCACTTTTTGGGATTTAGTCTCAACTTGAATTTCCTGATCCTCTGAAAGAATCTCTCTGGAGTTTCCAAATGGTCTGCCTTATCACGAGACTTTACTATCATGTCGTCAACATACACCTCAACACCCCTATCCATCATGTCATGAAATAAAGTAGTGGCAGCTCATTGATAAGTGGCTCCTACGTTTTTCAATCCAAATGACATGAATTTGTAACAATAGGTACCCCACTCAATGATGAAAGTAGTCTTTTCTCTATCCTCTGGAGCCATCAGAATCTGATTATATCCAGAAAATCCATCCATAAAAGATAACATCAAGTGCCCTATAGTGTTGTCCACTAATAAATCAATGTAGGACGGAGGGAAATCATCCTTAGGACTGGCCTTATTAAAGTCTTTGAAATCAACACAAACCCTAGCCTTACTATCCTTTTGGGAACATGAACGACATTAGTTAACCACTCAAGGTACTCAACTACTGATAAAAATCCTACATCGAGTTGTTTCTGAATCTCTTCTTTAACCTATAAACTCCATCATGGGTGCAATCGTCTTAACTTCTATTTAACTGGTCTAGCGTGTGGCAAAGTGGGCAGATGATGCTGAACTATAGAGGGATCAAGGCATGGCATGTCCTCATATGACCATGTAAAGACATCCAAGTATGATCTGAGTAAATGAATGAGGTTGTCCCTTTCATCAATGGATAAGGATGATCCAATTTTCAACTCTCTAGGTTGGTCAACTGTATTGAAATCAACAATCTTAACATCTCCTACTGTAGGGGTAGCCCTCTCATCTGAATCATATTGTGCAATCTCATCATCTATATCAAGTATCTGTGAAGTGGATGAATAAGGTGCAAGTAACGAAACATCATCACAAGAAATAGACGAATACTCGTAAATGCTCAAATCCATAACTGAATCATCAGAAACATAGTAAAAAAATGTGACAAATCCTTATAGAATGTCAAATGAAAGAAGTGGGTCCACATAGTCAGACGCTCCCTCAATTGGGCCAATAGTGCCCTCATACATATCAATAGTAGGAATAACAAAAGCAGAAAGCTTGGGAGTAGGAACAGTCTAATCCTCTTCAGCGATCTCGATGACAGATACTCTAAAAAGCTCCAATGGTGAGAAAGGTTCACGCTAAACTGCATCAAGAAACTGACTAATACCAACATGTCCATTTCATCACGATACTCATCATGAGGAGCTACTCCATCAATCATATCTGCAAGCTCAATAACTACCCCAAAATCAATAGTCCTATTTGGGAAGCACAAGGAGAATAAGTTTTCTCGATCAGGAGATGGTGGAGCGATCATCACAGAAGCTGACACACCAAAGGTGTCATCACCCATGGCATCTAATGCAGCATACGTTGTAGCTCATCCACTGTACTATCATTAACACCCATCTCCTCAACACAAGGTTGAATATCTGATCCCCTAACAAAGTAATCAGCCAAACTGAAAGTGTAAGGGCGAACAGGATAATTAAATAGGATGCCAGATAATCAAGCCCTCACTTTATCCTTATGTAGTCGTGACATATAACGAACATCATCCTATGAAGGGGTGAATCCAAGTCCAAAAGGAGTATCATGATCAATAGTAGTCATAAATTCACTAGATCCATGTTGGCATCGTCCTAACCCAAAACTAGGTAGAAAGGACATGCCTCTCATCATATCAAGAACAAGGGTACTACTATGCTAGTCAAATGACATGGCCACGAAATCTCTGCAAAAATCTTGAATCTCAAGGGTCTATACCTCATCAAATGCGAATCTTGTTAGAAAAAAATCGTCATCACTATGGCTGATTTGCAATACTAGCTCAAATGATGAAATCATGTCTCTGGTAGACTGTACTATAATAACCTGCCCATCATGGATAAACTTCACCTTTTGATGAAGGGAAGATGGAATAGCTCCAACTTGGTGAATCCAAGGTCAGCCCAAAAGCAAGTTAAAGGATGCAGGAATCCTCAAAACCTAGAATAATATATGGAATATGGTCGAGCCAATCAACAAATCTATAGTCAAGGTGCCCATGACCTCCCTCTGAGTGATATCATAAGCTCTCACTGTCTATGTGGAGGGAACAAAATCTGAGGGTGCAAAGCTAAGGGCTATAGCAGTGGCTAATGGACAAACATTCAGGGCAGAGCCATTGTCCATCAGGACAGATAAGACTCTGTGGCTTGAACAAACAACTGAAATATAGAAACCTAGAATAATATAGGGAATATGGTCGGGCCAATAAGCAAATCTATAGTCAAGGTGCCCATGACCTCCCTCTGAGTGATATCATAAGCTCTCACTATCTATGTGGAGGGAACAAAATCTGAGAGTGCAAAGCTAAGGGCTATGTGGACCCGCATTTTTCACGTGCGTCCCCACTCGATCGGCGAGACTCGTTTTTTATTTGTGAAAAATTAATTTTTGGAAAAAGTTGGAGTCGCCACTTATTTTATTTTTATTTTTAAAGGGAAAATAAAACAAGAAAGAAAAACCCTAAAATGTGACTCCATAATTTTTGGAAAAAGCATGTCTTTGAAAAACCCGAGTCTAAGTCCGAGGATCAGGTTACTTATTGGGAAGGTACCTTTAAAAGGTAGCACCCCTCTAAGCCCTACAAAGGTCTCTACTGACAAAGTTAAGGGAAGTGTGGCAATTAATCCGTTAATTATAGATACCTACATAGGCTAGGTGATTTTAGAGAGTGGCATGCCAAACACAATCAAATTGCAATAAAGGAGAGTTAAGGTGCGTACCTGAACTGCTCTTCAAGCGCTATCGTAAAACATAAAAGTTAGTGTAGAAATGTAGCACACAACATTTGTTTTATTCAAGCAGATCAGGCATATATCAAGACATCCAAAAATCACATCATGTATGGATATAATCATCAATAACACATGTGTCCATGGAATTCTCAAAAATAGGTGTGAAGGAGAGTACCTGGATAGCAAGCTAAAACGCCACTATGGGAAACAAGATTGCTTAATAATAGGTGCATAATAATCTCACGTATCTCAAAGAGAAAACACAATTAATCAAATGTCAAACAAACACTATTGAAGAGGATATCATGAATGTCGGGCCCCCACCAAAGCCCTAATTAATTTTTGCATGAGTTGGTTCTATGAATTCCATTGTTTGGAATCATAAAATTTATTCATGCTTGTTGAAAATCGAGAAAATCACGAAAATCAAATAAAATAGTGAAAACGCGTGCCGGAAGGAAAGTGGCAGCAAAAGGGTGTTGAAATCTGGATTTTGTACTTAGAAGCTTCTAAGGAACCTTCGAGAAAACCAAATTCATTTTTTGATAGAAAAAGGTTTTGAAATCCGGATTTAAGACGTATAAGATCACAAAAAAAAGAAGAAGAAACAATAGGAGGAGTACGATGTGAGGCAAAGTGACCATGTTGGAGCGAGGTCGGGGGTTATAACCAAGTTTGCACTGTTGGTGATTGCAGGCACTGCTGTCATTTTCTCTGGATTTTTCCTTTTGCTCTCTCGTATGCATTTAAGTACCTTACATCACTGCATTCTCGGACCTTTTCAAATTCCTTGAAATCCCCTTACATCCAGATGCAGCATCAATATTGTTAGAGCAAGTGTCGGCATCTTCTATGACCTCCTTATTAATTTCTTCTGATATTTCAGATACAGAGCTGAGACATCCACTTTCTTTTCACCACTCTGTTTCTGTAGCATCTCTACTTCCATTGCTCTTGTGATGGGAAATCTTTCAGAGTCTTTGCTGAAATCTTCTATAACCTGTAGGTTTACAGTTTTAGTCTGCACTTCAGAATCTGTCATTCTAGAATTTTTAGCGAGTATTGTCTCATAATGCCATTCCTATTTAACCGATTCAACTTCAACGGATACGGCTGGAAACCCCCCTAATGTCTCTCTCTTTCTCTATGATCACTTCTTTGTTGTTTTCATACTCTTCTGCAGGTTTCTCAGCTCCCTCAGGAACCCCTACTGGCAGCTTCATGATTCTGTCACTTTCTATTGGAGAATATGGAACATATCGGTGAGTAATCTTGGAAACAATTAGGCAATCTGTAGGTTCTTCACTTGTTCTCATTGCTAAGTTACCCCATTCCATCTGATACCTGGACCTGCCACCTCTGCTGGTATGTTCCGTTGAACTAAGCAAGCTTGTTGATGTAGCCATTAAAATTGTCTTGACGACAGCGAGGATCTACTAAAGATCACTTTCTTGGTGTCTCTAGCTCTGTGAGATATCCCAAGGTGTAGCTCGAAAGACTCATATTCTGAGATCTTATCACCAGTGGTGTTTGCTTGGCTTGCTTCTTCTAACTATTTACATGGACAAAACTGAAGTCTAATGCAGTGTTTCAATCCACAGATGGTTGTTTCACCTCCGACTTCTCACTTACTGGTGTCAATAATAATGACAGTATCCTGACTTCAATCATTTCGAGTTCCAGCAAAGACTTTATTCTGAAGAACTCCAATCTGAAATTCTGAAGTACTAATGCCCTGCAATCCCCTGACTCACGAACACAGCTTCGACTTGTGTTGCTTGTCACTTGCTCTTTTTAATACTCTCCACCTTATTCTCTTCTACCTGTAGTTTGGTTGTTAATCATTTCTTCTCTTCTTCAAATTCTCTAATCTGTGCCCTTGACTTCTCAATCTGAAATTCTGGAGCAGCTTGCTTTTCTCATAGAGACTCAGTTTCTGCTGCATTGGATTTTCTCTTCAAATCCTCATTTACAATTTTTAGCTGCTCATTTTCTTTCATCAGCTTTTACCTGAGCTTGTCTTGCAGCCTCCCCCCTAGAGTGCAGTTTCTAGCATCTTCAATTTGCTCAGCTAAGTTACTTCTTTCATTGCATATCTTGTTTAATAATTAATGTCGACGTCCTCCCTAAACTGGATAGGATTCGGTCTGAAACCTGGAAGCAGCTTCCTCTTTAGACGAACTGTATGAAGGATGATTGCCAGCTTGAGAAGAAGACTTCCAATTGTGATAGTTTAGGCTCCTTTATGTCATCTGGAGCTTTGGATCAAGTAGAGCCATTAACTCCTTTGTCTTTCCTTGCTTTACTATATCAACTTCGAGAAGCTTTTCAGAATTAATGGCCCGCCTTAGTGTTGGAGAGGACGTCAATGCTTTCCAGAATTGGCTTGGTTATTAATATTCTGGTTTGACAATTCTGCATTTATCGGTTTAAAGCTGCAGGGGATTTTGGGATATCTCTATAAGAAATAAGTGTACTGACTCCAGCTGCCACTGATTTGGGGGTTAAGTTTGGTATCGTCTACTCAAACCAAAGGCTTTGTCTCATAAATGAAAGCCCCGTGTAGGCAATTTGTTGGAGAGGAGATGTCATCCACATAAACAGCCTCGCCAGAAGTTTGGACGGCAACCCGAGGCTTCGTGACTGGCTCATCAACTGGACGATACTGTCCGTTCAATTCAACTTCCTGGAAGTGATTTGAAACAACTAGGGATCCCAAGCGCATATGCAAAAAGTTCTCCATCCTAGGAAGCCATCTCTTAAAGATGGGTTGTTCCTTTTTACATTTAGTTCCTCAATTTGTACTAGTCGTCTGGTAATCTGTATGGTGGATGTCTTGACTCTGATGCAAGCTACTTTGGAGAACCGTGTCTGTCAATTAGACCATTTTCTATGGTATTAATAGGAACCACAAGTGAAGCATGAGCCTTGTTAACTGTAAGAGCAGTTTATTGATGGCAAAACGAGATTATGGGAATCCAATCATATTGTGGCAAGGAGAATATTAGGATCACTATTTTTCATCTTTCTTTTTAATAATGACTCCAATGGTAGGGGGTCTCCAGCGGCTGATTCGTGTTCAGCCAAATATTCTGTTCAAGTATGAATCCCTTCTAAGCTGCCTGTAATTTCAGAGCCTTCATGCCAATGTGCACGTATAACATTCCTGACACCATGAATAAATACCCCAAACTGCTCTCAGGACGAACACCATAAATGGAATCAGATTGACGTCCATAACCATGTTTCTGAAATTGGAGTTCATAAAATGAAGTTGTAATCCATTTTTCCAGCATTCTTCTTCTTTGATCCACCTTGAAGATTTCAAGAGTTGGATATTCGTGATCCAAATGAGTGAATCTTCTAGCAACACTTCAATACTAAAAAAAAGAAGAAAAGAGAATTAGAATGTTCTGCTTCCTCTCAATTGCAGTGATTTCATTTAGCATTCCGCTAGTAGTGAATAGTTGAGAACATTATGCTTGAAGTGCTTGAATTAAGGACACTTCAACACCTCAAATCAAGGTAAGTGGCTGCAAAATAGGACATGTTCAGTCTTGTTTGGAAGCTAAGGATTCACATCAGCTTTCACGTAAGACTACTGGGCACTTCAACACCTCAAATCAAGGTAAGTGGCTGCAAAATAGGACATGTTCAGTCTTGTTTGGAAGCTGAGGATTCACATCAGCTTTCACGTAAGACTACTGCACACCTATAGGCAATGGATGCTCGGAATGGAGAAGTATTGGCATAGCCATCAGCATATATGGGAATTGCAAATTTTGCTTCAAATACAAGCAACACTCCCAACTTCCCAGGGAAGACAAGATCGAACAAAGACCACAGCTCAGCCAGCTTGTTCTGAATTTGTGCACCAGTCTTTATTATACGATGAACAACCTACTACTGTTTACGAAGTATGGTAACTTCAGCATTTGGATTCCGAATTCAGCGTCATTCATCTAAAATTGCGTGACCCCATTGCTGCTACTCATATCCCTTGTTAGGAAAACTGATTTACCATTCAAAGTCCGTTCATTACTCTTCACAACTGTCTGCAAAGGTTGCTGCTCTATTTTGGCTGAAGGTGACATTGAATAATTATTAAATGCAGCAGGATATTTCACCAGTGGTAAAGTCGAATCTGGTAATGATGAGAAACCTGTTTGTATCCTCTTCTCATCCCGAAAACCATAATTCATGAGAAGGTGCTCAAGGCCCGAACAATTACTACGATCTGTCTTCGAGGCATCTAGATTTTCGTCAATGCAATGATGATCGATGAATTTCAGATTAACTGATTTTTTGTTTAACTTAGGATTATGGACCCTTCTTTTATCACCATTCTCATTACTACAGGATACGCAAGAAGCTCATCTAGTAATAACCAATAGATGAACTCTCGTGTAATTGCTGCTGAATGTAAGGACTACACAATTGTTCTGGTCCATTGATGTACATCTGTCCACCAACCAAAAGGAGGAAGGGAATATCCGGAGCCACCCCTATTCTGATTCAAAGTCCCCCCTTTCCGCTATAATAGTACAGAATATCATCAGTATTGTCATTGGACCAGCAACTCATCTCCATTGAAGAATATGAACCAGCTTTCTCATCAGAATTGCAGTAAGATGAGACCTGACCAATCTCAGAGACTATACACACTCCCAGGTACTTGGCTGTGAAGGCAGCCTCATAATCGCCAATGCATAAGTATGACACTGAGTTGTCATGTGCAGAATGCAATACTTTCAGTCGTCTCCTTTTCATAGAGATGAATTGTTGAATTAAAGAATTTAGTTAACAAGCCTTCTGGTTCACACTTGAATAGTAAATTATTGCAATACCTTCATGTTGTTGTGAAGGTACATCATTGACCCCTCACTTGACTGACCTTTGTCAAATCCATAGATTTCTCCCCTGTTTTACGGCAACAACATGCTTTTGAACAACACCACTATATAAACTGGGGATTTTCTAATTATTGATTAGTCTGTACCACTGCCTCCTCTCGTTATTCTCAAAACTGGCACCAAAATCCGCATCAAAAGTAGTCAAAAGAATCTCAAACAACACCACAAAATGCCATAATCAGGATTTCCCAAAAAAAAACTCATTGCCCGCAACCATTCCCCATGACATTTTTCTTTACGGATCCAGAATCTCAACCCCAGTTGCATCTCCTCATTATTTCTCATCTCTTTCCATAACCCCCAAAATTTTTTAACCAACGCTGTCAACTTTTTCCTTGCTTCTGT
Organism: Vitis vinifera; assembly: GCF_030704535.1. Classification (NCBI taxonomy): domain Eukaryota; kingdom Viridiplantae; phylum Streptophyta; class Magnoliopsida; order Vitales; family Vitaceae; genus Vitis; species Vitis vinifera. Next base: position 19,867,082 of record NC_081821.1, on the reverse strand, counting down.
AGAACTGATTAGAACTGTTACTGAAGGTGAAAAACCCAGGTTATATTTGACTTCTAGATTTTAGGATCACAACAACAGTACCAGAAGGCTTAGAGAAGTCCATGATTTTGAGCGCCACATTATGCTCATCCAAATGCAGAAAAAGCAAAGTGTCCTTTTTCCCATGATTTTTAATTTTTAATTCCGAAACAGAGAACAAATCTTGAAGACTGGGGAGTGGAGCTTGTTGAGGCACGAGCCAAAAATAGAAGAAAACAACAAAAACGTATAGAAAGAGGAGAAGGATGACCAACAAAAGTCACAATTTCACATTTCAATCTATTAGCTCAAAATAGGGGAGTGATTCAGAATAAGATTTGAATAAAAACAGGGAGTGATTTCTACCATCCAGTCCGAAGATGGACATGTATGCAATTTATTTTCAGATGGGATTAATGACATTAACAGAATGAAGAACACACCAAACAAACAAAGATTTAATTTCAACATAGCAATTTGTGGCCCTTTCCGTCCACACCAATCAGCAAAATAAACACCTAGAACCGTCAAAGGATCCTCAAGAATGGAATAAGATAAAGCATAGGTAAATAGTCGCAAAACATACCTGGGTGGTCTTGGCTGCCATCGTTCTTTTCCGCTCTCTCTGTTCTTCTCCCCGAAAAATTTTCAGAAAAAATCCCTCCTCTCCAGAATTTCTTTTCTCACATATATATATCACCCCCCGAAGGCCTAAATCTCTTCCTAAAAAGGAAAATTCTCCTATTTTCATTCTTCTTCTCTTCTTTTTTCTTTTTTTAAATCTTCCAATCAAAAGCAATCTTCCCAATTTCAAATTCCCCTCCAAAACCTTCCAAGGAGAGTCCCACCTTCCTTAAACTCCAATGGTAAGTTTCCTTGCAAAAACATAAAATTCTTGAAGTTAAATCATTGAATGAATAAATAAGCAAGTAAATAAATTAGGAAATGGTAAAAAATAAATAAATAAATAAATAAATAAAAATAAATAATAAATAAGTTAAGGAAAATAATATAAAGAGGAGAATAACTAATAAAAAGTGAATGATAATCATAAAACTAAAACTAAAATAAAATAAAATAAAAAAATAAAATAAAATAAAATAAAAATAAACCAATAAACAAAAGCCGAGCCCAAAAGCCATGTAACCATGCAAGTCATACAAGTCACGCTAAAAATGTCCAAATGGGCCAAGTGTGCTTAAACGGGCCTATGATGAGACTAAGCGGGCCTAGGGTGGTGCCTAATGGGCCAAGTGTATCTAAAGGCTATCCTAAAAAAACAAGAAAAGCCTAAGTCTAAATTAGGGCTGCCAAGGGTCACAATAAAGGGCCAGATAATCCCCTAACCAAAGTCTCCGAGGTGACTCAGAAAAAGGTAAGTGGTACGAGTAGTAATGGGCCACCAAGGAACTACCGTGGAGCACTGGAAGTGGATTTAAAGACATGTGCTAAAGGAACAAAATTGAGGGTCTACAGGCTATAGCAGTGGCTAATGGACAAACATTCAAGGCAGAGCCATTGTCCATCAGGACAGACTAGACTCTGTGGCTTGAACAAACAACTGAAATATAGAGATGACGAGTATGGTCAGAACCCTTGGGTGGTAAATCATCAGCAGAAAACACAATGCAAGTGGCCTTATCGGCTATCATCATATGAATTAATCCCTCGGGAGTAGTAGAGGTCTCAACACATATCTGACTCAAGGCTCAAATAAGTGCATCTCTATGGGTACTAGAAGTGGCTAATAAACTCCAAATGGATATCATAGCCTGGGTGCTCTATAGCTGTCTCAAGATCTCATCATCCTCCTTCCTGACCTCCTCGCGAGAGTCCGTACCACCAAAAGATCTAGTAACAGGAGGTGCAACTTGAGCTATCCTCCCACTACGAGTCATTACCTATACACCCACATCAACATCCTTAGGCCATAGAATAAATGAAGCAAATGTGTCCCTATGCTTAATATCTGATGGCGTAGAAGAAATCAACTGTAATGGTGCTCTATTTGGGATCAAACTAAATGGTGCAGGGATAAAAAAATCTTATGTAACTCCTACAATCTCATAGCCACCATCTAGAACAATCATCTCAAGTAATCCATCATCCCAACTCAGCATGTGTATGACATCATCCTAAACAAATCCATGTGATGAATACCACCAATAGGCAAAGACATTGAATGTGTGATATGAGCAGGCAAAGGGTACATGGTCACTCTTGGTTGCCCTAAGTTAACCAGACCCTGATCTATCAAGTCTTGAATAGCATGCCTCATAGCAAAGCAACGATCAGTGTCATGTCTTGGACCTTGATGGTGAGCACAATGAAGGTTCATCCTGAACTAAGGTGGCATAGGCTGAGGTGGTGGTCTTAGTGCTAATGTAGTAAAAAATCCTCCCTCTACAAGCTTCTGGAATGCTCGACTCAAAGGCATTCTCAACTAGGAAAACTACCACATCTGTCTTTGTGCAAGTGGAGCCCTAGGCTGGGTGGCCTGAGTAACATAAACTGGTTGTGGAACTGGGTGTAGATATGTGGGAGACATAAGTCTTGAAGGAAAAGGTGGCATATATTTTACATAGGGTGATGGTGAGTAATAAACTCCGGAATTTTGTCCAACTATCTGATAATATCTAAGGGGCCTCAATCTAGCGGCACTGATGCCACTGACGTCCCCTGATCTTTGTCCAATAGCCAGTTTCTTTCCTTTCGAGTCTAAAGGGGAAGACTCATGCCACAATCCTCTAGCAATACCCTCCTTAATACCATATAATGCCTGCACCAAAGATCCAAAGTCCACGTGTGGGAATCCCATCAAATGCCTAGCAAATCGAGGTTGCAAGCTCCTCATAATCATATTAATTTGATCCCTCTCAGATGGCCTATCAATTATCTAAGCAATCTTTTCCCTCCAATAAGAAATGAATGATGTGACTGTCTCATTGAGCCTCTGGCTCAAGGCCTCCAACTCCCTTCATGAGACATCTATGACAATGTTAAATACAAACTGTCGTAGGAACTCTTAGGCTAAATCATCCTAGATATGACGACATGACACATCCAAAGAAGCAAACCAACGCTGGGTCATCTCACTCAAGGACATAGGGAATAGCATAATCATCTAAGTCTCATCCAAACTGTGGGCCCTCATCATAGTACTATATAGTCTCAAATGAATGTGGGGACATCCAATCCCCGTGTATTGCTCGATCTCTAGCATCCTGATCTTGGCCAGCAGACTGGCCACTGGTAGTCCATCAAAATCGTCTCATACCATCCCTCCATCTGATACTCTCAACTGTCTTATCCTCTGTTCAAGCCTATCCATGTGTGCATGGGCATCCTCCGAGGTCAGAACAACCACCATGGCAGGCGGTGGTGCAACCTCAGTCTGACTCTTTAAAGTAAATGGTGTAGGTTGTGGAACTGTCTGACCAAGTAGGGGAGGTGGTGGTATCTGAGTGTCCTATGGAGCTGTCTGACTAGGCGAGAGAGGTGGCAGAATAGTGGGATCATACTGCACACTCTCCTGAATTGGAACCTGTTGATCCTGCTGCCCATCCATGCTCTGACCAAGACTAGTTATAGCCTCCTAGATCAAAGCCATAGCAACAACGAACTAATCAACTGTAAACACCTGCAAATCCATATATGTCTGATCTAACTAGTCTGACACTCTGATCAATCTACCTCTAACTCTAATCCAAGAAGCTGAACCCAAATCAAATGTATCAATACTCTTACAATAGTGGAAATACTAGATAAGATATAGTGTAAGGGAAACTCTATAAGGAATGTCTATCAACTATGCAGGAACGTAACCTATAAGTACTCAGACTGATATCTAATTTTGAGCAAATATATAAGAGACTACTACAAAGGTAACTAAACCTATCACTATTTCTCGGCTTTGAAGGCCCATAGATGCACCCACGTGTAGGAATGGAATCCTAATGAGAGGATCTAAGGCTCAACCTATAAGGCCAAGGTGGCTCTAAAAGGGAAATGGTGGACTTTAAAGGATCCCTAGAAGAAGCAATCATACCCTCTAGTAGTACGCAACCCTCTGCACGCCTCCGAAGAGATGGGGTACTTCCATGCAAGGTGGTCATCACCTCTACACATGCACTATCTCGACATCCTAGGGAGTTTCCTATGGTGAAAGCTTGCAATTCTCAGCACTCAATAGTCAACTAAAGTGCACAGTGAATGGTATGGGTGCATTCGAAAAACCTATGAAGCTAATACAGAAAATGAAACACACTGGTCACACAAATATCCATGAAACCTAGCTATGGGCTATACAGGTCTTCAAAGATCGGACTCTAATCAGCATCAATATATTGGCCTCCTTCAGAATGCTCCCAAACAACGATATAGCCCGTCACTAGACCCTACTCCTATCCACTAGCTTAGTCAGTGAAATAAGTACACACAAGGCCTCACACTTGTAAATGTAAGGATCGAGAGGAAGGAAATGAGCGAAACTAAAGGGTTGGAGGTAAGAGGATAGATATGCAACCCACACAGACAAGCAACATGCAAACACACAGGAGAAGAGTAGTCATGCAACAAACAGTCAAACATGGTGCAAATATATCATCCATGTCCACACACAAGTTAAATGAGAATATGACAATCAAGATGAATAGCAACACGGATATCATACTCAAAGATGATCCAGATAATATACAAGCAAAAGAGTCAACACTAAGACAATAAGATATACAACAATATGAACATGCATGTCAGAGCGAGCAGGATAATCATGGCAAGAGTAAAATAAATAGGCTAAGACAAATAATAGAATCAATTAATATCATCAACATGTCAATGTCTTAAATGGATATAGCAATCAAGCATAGATAATTGCCACATCAAAATTCTCAATGTTCTATGATCATTCAAGCATAGAGAAGCACAAAGGAAGGTATCCATTAACTAACTAATCAAATGCCACATTTGCTTCAACTTAAGTTCAAGCTTGACCCTCAAATGTCCCCAGTGAAGTTGCCATTTTGTGGACCCCGTATTTCTAGCTCGATGCGTTCCCACTCGATGGTGCAACTCGCTTTTTATTTATTTGGTGAAAAATATGATTATTAGAAAAGACTTGGAGTCGCCACTTATTTATTTTTTTTTTTAAGGGAAAACAAAAGAAAGAAAACCCTAAGTGTGACTCCCTATTTGGAAAAAATGGTCTATGAAAAACCAAAGACGGGTCTGGGGGTCAGGTTACTTATTGGGAAGGTACGGTAAAAAGGCCATAGCACCCCTCTAAGTTCCTAAATATGGATCTCTACTAAATAAGGTGAAGCAAGTGTGGCAATTGATAAAGAAATCAATGAATACCAAAATGATCACAAATCAAAAGCAAACCATGATAACGAATAAATAAACAAAGTGAGAGTGAGAGCGCACCTTGGCTACAAGTAATAAAGCACTATTATGAAACAAAGTTCGTGCACAATGATAAGTGTAAAATATCTCACACAAAACTAATCAAAATCAAACAATATCAACTATACAATTCACTTGAATTATTTTCAAATGAAATGTTATGAATGTTGGGCCCCACCAAAGCCCAATTTATTTTGCATGAATTAATCCCACAAATTCTATTATTCTGTAATTGTGAAAATTATCTTCATGCTTATTAAAAATCAAGGAAAACATAAAATTATTTTAAGAATCAAAGAAATTTTGTGAAAGTGCTTACCTGAAAGAAAAGATAGCAAGTTTATTTAAAAACGGGATTTTTAGTGACTTAAAACCTTAAATGAAGGATGAAAATTGGTAGAATTAAAAAAATATTTGAAAAACCGGAGAGGAATTATTTGAAAGAAAACTAAAGTTTTGAAAATTATGTGAAGATTGAAGTTTCGAAAATTGGAATTCTAAAGAATTATTCGAGGATGGAATTTTGGAAAATTAAATTTGAATATTGGAATTTTGGAAAATTAGAATTTTGAAGAATAATTCGAGAATGGAATTTTGGAAAATTAAATTTAAAAATTGGAAATTTGGAAAATTACTCGAAAATTGGAATTTCAGAAAATTAAATTTGAAAATTGGAATTTTAGAAAATTATTTCGAGAATGGAATTTTGGAAAATTAAAATTGAAAATTGGAATCTTGGAAAATTGGAATTTTGAAGAATTATTCAAGAATGGAATTTTGGAAAAATAAATTTAAAAAAACTAGAATTTTGGAAATTTGGAATTTTGAAGAATTATTCAAGGATGGAATTATGGAAATTAAATTTGGAATTTGGAATTTTTGAAAATTATTCGAAAATGAATGTTTAGAAAATTGGAATTTTGAAGAATTATTTGAGAATGGAAGTTTTGGAAATTAAATTTGAAATTTGGAATTTTGGAAATTTATTTGAAAATAGATGTTTAGAAAATTGGAGTTTTGAAAAATTATTTGAGAATTGAATTTTTAAAATTATTTGAGAATGGGATTGCTTAAAAATTAAAATTTTAAAATATGAATTTTTTTTTTAACATCAAAATATGAATTAAGAGGATGACACGTGGCTTGGGGAGTTGTGGGCTGCATGTGGGCTGTGTGGTGGCCATGTGGGCTGCATATAGGTTACCTATGGGAGATATGGGTTGCATGTGGTTGTATTGGATTTGTGATGGTTGTATATGGATTGCATATGGGAGATATGAGTTGCATATGAGAGATATGGGCTGCATATGGGAGATATGGGCTGCATATGGGAGATATGGGCTGCATATAGGAGATATGGGTTGCATATGGAAGATATGGGTTGCATATGGGAGATATGGGTTGCGTATGGGAGATATAGGCTGCATATGGGAGATATGGGTTGCATATGGCTGTGTTGGACATGTGATGGATGTATGAACTACACCAACTTGCTGCAACCCAACTGCTATTCTAGCCATTTGGGCACTTGAAACTGGAAAAAATGGGTTTGGAAAATGAGGTAACTGAAAGTGGTCATGCATGCGTTTGGGGAAAGAATAGGAAAAGGAACTTATGGGGACATGAATGGAAGAATGAGTGAGGGAAGTAGTGAGAGGGGTGGGTTTGATGGGTTGTGTGGTGGTCGTGTGGTGGCATATAGGTTGTGGGATGGTCGTGAGCTGCATGGGTAGCTGTGTGGTGGCCGTAAGGGGGGTACGGTCTGCATGGGTTGCTGTGTGGTGGCAGTAAGGGGGGTGCGGTCTACATGGGTTGTTGTGTAGTGACCTTGAAGGGGTGCGGCCTGCATGAGGAATCACAACCACTCAAGGGCTGCATCTTACAAAATAAACTACTGACTTGAACTTCAGAAAATGCATGAAAGATTGAGATTTCAAGGAATAAAAAATAAACTACAGTAGGCATAGCACTATCATTCATTATATCATGGCTATTTGGAATGTCCTTCTTGTAAGGAGTGCCAAATCCATCATGTATGTTACCACCTCCAGAAAGAGATTCATCTTAACAAACTACCAGTAATGGGCGGTTGATTGCAAACTTATCTTTGGATCCCTTTGATGCAATTGGGTTTGGTAGCAATTTCAAAAATGAAACAGGACCATCATGTTTGGACACTAGATCACACACATTATCTGCTTCTTCAATATCCCACACCTGGAATCCAGATCGATATCCAAGCAAGAGAACTTGTTGATTGATGTTTCCATCACATTCTAACCTATCAAACCCAACCCATTGCACTTGATCATGGTTGGCATCATCATCTCTATCCACCAACAATTTCATATTTCACTAAATCCCTAGTTTTGGACTTGACCGTTGATGACATCATTCCATCATACATAAGAAGTGTAAATAGAAAAGAGCAAAAACAGAAGCAGAGCATAAAACGAACCAAAGATTGGTGAACTTAGCTCCATTTCATGAGTTATCAATGAGCTAGGTGTAGGGACCCCTCCCCCTGATAACACGTGGCACACATCTCCTGATGACGCATGGCACACATTCTCATCCGGATCAACCTCATCCGATTTCCCTAAGAGTATACGTGGCACGCCTCTCCTATCCGGACTCCCTCAAGGAGAGGCACACGACATTCACAAACATAACATCCGGACGACTGCCACAGCGCATCCGGATGACCGACATACACTATCCGGGTATGTTTGTCCGGATCATTGACTAAAGTAAGAAAGTCTTACACGTTATCACAACAGCCAGCCATGGCCCACGTTCTACCACCTGCAGGGTGAAAGGACAAAAATAAAGTGACAGCAAGTCACTTCCTACGATCACTTCCCACGATTTCTGACAGTCGCAGCAACTACCACGATCTCTGTCAGTCACCCGTAGGGTAATGATGGCCCTACCACCACCTAGTGTCATCATGACAACACAAAATATCTCCCTACCATTAAAGAGAGAAACAAAGCTTCTGATACTATATATATGAACCTTCACACAAAGAGGAAGGTAAGCTTGCGATACCTGGTAAAAGGCCAACTGATTTGTCTCTATCTCTCTAACCATGGTTGACAAAACCATCGGAGAGTGCGTCCGGACACCCTGTCCGGACCCCTTTTGCAGGTATTACGATTGAATCAAGACTCTATATTGGTTGAGATCGTGCGTCCATCCATTTGGCAACTACGTGGATTACCAGGGACGCGAGGCCTCAACACTAGGGACAGGTGAAACCAACATAAAGCAAGAGCATGATTCTCGAACATCAAGTTCAAATATGGACCCATATACAAATTATACAAATTATTTTCACGTGGAATCAAAGATATCAGAAAATAAACCAAAACAGAGCAAGTATGCAAACAATCAAATTCAGTAAAACAATCCTATGGCGCTTGATGTCCACAGCAACCAACAAACAACATCCAAAAACTAATAGAAAAGAAAAAAGCAAAGCATGATAGTTAAAATGAACCAAAAACCCACGACAACCATACCTAGAATAACTCATCTCAAGCAGTGTTGGCTTGGCTTCAAGTAAGTTGTATTCTATCCCCCAAGATTTGCAAGAGCTCAACGAGCCATCCTTCTTCTTCATCTCTTGTCTCTTTCCCCTGTTACTCTTCCTTCTAAACGTCTCATTCCTCTTATACCTCTCCTATCTCTCTCTGCTCCATTCCAAAAAAAACTTTTCAATCTCCTCTCATAATTTGCCAACATCTCATTCCCGATGGCCCTTCTGCACCTCCCCACCAAACTCTTTAATTTTCCTAAAAATCCAACCTAAGTCTTCTTTCTTTACTTTCCCCAAAAAAATTCATATATTTTCTTTTTCTTTTTTCTTTTTTATTATTTAAATAAATGAGTAAATAAAATAAAAATTAATAAAAAGGTATTTTGGAAATAGAAATGAAAGTAAAAAATAAAAAAATAATAATATAATAGTAAGAATAATATTAATAATATCAATAAAATAATAATATTCTTAATAATAATAATGATAATAGAAACAATGGTAAGAAAAACAATTCTAATAATGATAATTAAAAAATAAAATGACGATAATAATAATAAAAATATACAATGACTATATATATATAAGTAAATATAAAAATGAACAAATAAATAAATAAATAAATAACTAGATATAAGTACGCAACAAGTATTTATAAAGAAAACATGCAAGCTACGTAAGCCATGTAGGCCATGTAAGCCATACAAATGACTTAGCGGTGTTGGAGCAAGCCCTAAAGGACTAGGCGAACCTAAATGGGCCAGGTGTGCCTAATGGGCCTAAACAAGTCTAAACAAATTTTCATGAATGTGTATCTAGTATCCAAAATGACTTAAAAAGGTAAGTTATGTGAGTAAAAAAGGCCTCAAAGAACTGCTATAAAGTATTGAAAGAGTACTTAATCAAGGTATGTGCTAAGGGGACAAAATGGAGGGTCTACACCCAAATCCATGAATCGACTATGGATAACTTATCTACTTGCAAGGAACCCATGACTTGTATCTTTTCTGCAACTCCTAATGCACACAAGTCATGTACAATGTAAGAGACAAGGGTCGAATGCTCAAATCAATGTCAATACACCAAAGAGATAGTTAAGTCTAACTTTGTTACATTATGTCTTGCTTTTAAGGGCTCAATCCCAACAAACTCCCACTACCCCTAAAAATAGACTAGGTATTGTAGAAATAATCTACTTCATAGTCACATCATCTTTCTATCCTATCTCACAAGGTATCACTTGTTCTCTATGTGTTTCCTCTTCTAACGGTACTTTAGTTCTTTAGACTATGCCATTGTCCCATTGTTATTGTTAGGATGGAGCCCTCAAAAGCATAACATGATGTAATAAATTTGGAATTCGTTATTTATTTAATGATGTTCCAGTTTCACTTTTATCAATCCTTATTCCATGCATTATACTTTATGAGCATTTTTGCCTGCATTTTTTGCATGTACATGACTTAGGTGCATAAGGAGTTGCATAGAAGATCTAATTCATGGGTTCCTTCAAATAGATGACTTGTTCACAACCGGTTCATGGATCTAGGCAACCCATTACAAGTTTTAGTGCACCACCTCCTAATTGGAAGGATGTTTGGTCTTAGCTATCGAGATAGGTTTCCCATGGTGAGTGCACTAGTGTGTATGGTTACACTTTAAACAGAACCTATGGTGAGTCATGACTTTAAGCTATAAATAGTCACAACCTCACCAAGCTGCTTCATTGTGTTATCTCTCAACCTAGAGGGAATATTGAGTTTATTCTAAAGTTAGCAGTGGCTTTGACTTATGGGCGAGATCGTAAGTTGATCATATATTCCCTATGGATTGTGTCACTGTTGATGGAAGTCGGTAGCAATAGGTATTCTCAATAAAGGCACCATGATATCTCATGGGATTGAAGCAGTATGTCATTTTGGGTGATCCTAAGGAGGTGTGTTCATGGAAACTATGGTCATAATAGTTCCTTAAGTGGAACTTGACATAGGCTCTTTGAGAGCTAAGACATGTCAATTAAGTACTCAATAGGAGGATCTATAACTCAAGGATAGTAGAGGTAGTCTTGAAAGTCTTATAGCTTTCACCTTATTCGATTATGGACACCAGTTCATGGGGAGACTGAACACAATAGATAGTAGGTCACAGACCTAAGCACGTAGTGTCTCATTGTTATACATAGGATATTGGAGTTTAGTTGATTCTTTGTAGTGGGATGTTGAATCAACTTCAAAATTGGATTTTGAGGGAGCCAATACTCCTATAGGTCCTAGTGGTCCCTGCTCTGAGCTCATATACCTTATTTGTATGGATAATGAGGGTAGGATTGACTCTAGGTTCACTTTTGTGCATAAGGGTGTTTTAACAATTACACAACGTTGCATAGGGATAAGTGAACAAGGTCTCTAGATTGGGTTAATTGATGAATTAGTATATCTTATTGGGTTAATTAATCAATTAGGACCCATTTTGGGCTAGATTAAGTGACCTAAGCCTATGTGGGCTCAAGTCACTTAAGCCCAATTAGGAACCCTATAAATACCCCATAGGGGTTAGGATTTCCATAACTTTTGTCTTCCACCATCCATAGACAAAGAGGGTCATGGCCTCCACCCTCCTTTCCTCCTCACCGAAAGTGTGCCACGAACAAGGTTGAGTCATCAGGTGAAAGATCATGGGATTAGGAGACTTCCAACAACTTTAAGGTCATTTTCACCAATTGCAATTTAAGATTTAAGAACATCCAAACCTAAATAGTAGTACTTCAACCCTAAAAGATTAGGCTTTTAAAAATTGGTATTGCTTCCATTGCTTAGATCTAAGATGCCAACAGTTATCACAAAACAGTATCTTGGACAATATAGGTAAGGGAACTACCCATAAGCCAAAAGGCTTCCTTTGTTGCTACAGAAGCAAAAAAAACTTCTTAGAGTGTACAGATACCTGGAGGTAGACTTGCAAGAGTCTCCATTAGATTGAAAGTCCAATTTCCTGGTATGAAAGGAGCACCAACTCATTGTAAAGACTTACAAATATGTGATCCCTTATTCTCTAAGGATACTAGAATATATGTTTGACATTTGCCCAAAGCTCTAATAAGGAAATAGGCTAATATCCACTTATTATTCCTACAGTAAAACAAATATCTAGTCTAGCACATAGCATCGCATACTTAAGGCTATCCATTGTAGAGGCATTGAATGCCGCCTTAATGTGATCTCTCTCCACAAATTTCCAAGGACATTGATCTTAAGAAAGACAACTCCAAATCCAAAGAGTAATAAACCCTTCTTGGATTTTTGCATCATGTACCTGACCAAATGGTCATCAATGTAGGTGACATGGCACAATTTTCCTATTCTTGTAGTCTTAAAGGACCTTAACCCTGGGAATATATTGCGTTTTCCTATAGATTTTGTTCTCCTCTCATATGGAGGTAACAATATATTCTGCTTGACGATTCCATAAATGACCATAACAATTCTGTATTTCCACCACCTATTATAAACAACCAACAATTATAAGACAACTAAAAACAAATAACCAATCATACAATGAAATGCACTTAATTATAGTGAATTTAAATGTTTAATTTCACCTAGTTTATGGGTAATGAAACAAAGGCCAACACAAACAATTGGAAATCAATTTCCCAACTTTTTATCGTAAAACAACTACTTTTGCATATGAGGTCAACAACAATCAAACAAATTCCCCAAATCTAGCATGACAAAAAAACTAAAAAATGGGCAAAATAAATTAATCCCTGAAATGTGGGGAAAAAAATTAACAAAACCATAAGGGAACATGGACATGACTAATCGTGGGATGACTGAAGGAGAATAAACTCTAAAATGTCAACTGCTACCACGAGATCATGACCATTAGGTGGCATCCACTGTCTCTTATTTACACCCTAGTAGATACATTAGTTGCAATAAGAGAATATTACCAAAAAATTCATTTGTTTGTTACCAAATTTCGAACCAATTTCATCTTCCCTCCCTAAACATGAGTACAGATTTTATGAGATGAGGGGTTTGCCCCCTTCATTAGAGCCCACCACGATGTGTGTAAGAAATGAACCTCAGCAAGATATGGGATAATAGCCAAGTGACTTTCTCCAACACCAAAGGGTTATGGCTCCACAAGGGACCTGCTTCGTGGGTTAGGGCAACAACTCAATAGATCACCCCTATGGTGCATTTCCCATTTCAATAAAAAAAATTTATATATATATATATATATGTGTGTGTGTGTGTGTGTGTGTGTGTGTGTGTGTGTGTGTGTTTATGGTGAGACTATGTGATGAGAGAAAAGATTTTTAATGTGTTATTGACAAATAAGTTGGGTTAGGAATCCCAAATGTATAAGTACATTTAATTTGGTATTTTAATGTGTTGTTAGCATAATTTATTACAAAATAATTGTGTTCTAGTTGTGGAATTAACGCAAAATGGGTTGGGCCCTTGTAAGTTGTTTATGCAGGATTTTTGAATTGGAAAAGTAATTATTTGGTTGGTGTGGATTTAAAAGCACGTTCTGTTAAATTGCCTGAATATGGTAGCCAATTTAAATTTCATTTCTAATTTGTGCGTCTTAGCCATATTGTAATGGTTCCCTTTAGTTGGTTGTTTAATATAGTGAATTTACGTGGATAGTGTTGTGTAGTCCAATCTTCAAGTGTAAATTAGCATGCTACTAGAAAACCTAAGTGGGCATCCTCCTTAAGAAATGCATGGTTTTGCATACATTAACAGATTGTTCAATTAGGAATTAATAATGTGTTTTTGCAGGAACATATAAATAATTGATATTCAATTCAATTTGGTTAATAAGCATGACATGTAATAATGTTTGTGTCTCATTATTTAAAACATTGAAACCTTGTTGCTAAGCAATTGGTACTCAAAATAAAATAATCATAAAAAAAAAAAAAAGTAGTTATTATGTGTGTATTCCACCGTGGCATGTTTCATATGGTAGTTGCTATAAATGGAGACATGAAAATGTTGGTTGGTTGTGGCTATGTGCTCACATTGTTATATGAAAAACTTATCAATACTACAATATGATACCAAACTGGTCAATTGAGAATGACCAATAGATGTAGCAGAACACCATAATGAGCTATTCATCAAACATTGCAACACATAACACGATTACATGAGAACAACTATTACAGTTTACACATGGTGAATAAAGTACCACTTTTAAAATGCTGAAGGTAACAATGAATGTAACTCAATGTACCACTTTTGACAATGCACAAAAATATATGCACACACAGGTAACAGCAAATGGAAAATAGGATAGCTAATTCATTAGGGCACATAGATAAATCAAGAAGACTACATTAGTTACTTCCAAACACATGTTTATATAAGTAAATTTTCCACTATAAAAGGTAAGTAGAATAAATATGCACTTAATAGTCAGTGTTTCCAACGACACTAGATAACAAAAAGAACCAATATTTTTGTCTTACTTACACTTGCAAATGCAAGGCAATGTGCATAAAGAAAATGATGTTTGATATCTTCAGTAATATTGACCAAGACTACAAATGTTAAATTAACAGGCAGTGTTTCTAAATTACTGTTTCCTATGTCATATGCTATAGAAGTGTACATTTCACCAAATTATTTACCTCATACTAATCAATCAACTCAAACTACCACTATGTGTTGTTGTTTTTGTTTACAATCAACAATGTCTGTAACTCAAGAATATTAGTGTATGATGCACAATAATGATGGACCATTGTGTTGAAGTCGACTCTTAATCATGCCATGATTTCAAGTTGGGGTTAATGGGAGGAGGGGAATATGGTAGGGAACACACTTGATTATAATTCATTTACATGACCATGTATCAATTGAACTGCAAGCTTGAATCATTCAAGGCCCAATTTTCCCTATGTCATTTCATACACGTAGTATTGTTATTATAAGGAAGAAGTATGGGTGATTCATGTTTGTCTGGCATAAATAAGTGCTTTGATGAGGATACCTTACCGGGTCAATAGATCTACTTAAGCGGCTACCAGCCTATTTTTGCATGTACAAGAATTGCGTACATGTCACAATCATACCTATAACAAATAAGAGAATGTCACAACATAAGGAGTTTCATTACTTATTAAATGTGCAATCAACTTTAAAAGGTAACAATGAATTTACTTGTGCATTTTGATGGCCGACCAAGTCGACAAATTTTGGTTGGAGGCTTTTTATGTCTACACCATTTCTTGCGTATGCTTTCCCAATTAAGGACTTAAGGAAGATTGCAATCCTTTTGGCCAATCATTCAAAGTGCATTGGCTCAATAGATTCTATTGAGGATAAGATGTCAATGCATTTTTCTGAAAGATTGAGACACAACACTACCCATTGGTTAAATTCACATAGTGGGATGAAGTACTAATTCATAATGTCATGGAGAATAGGGAATGTTAACAGCATTAGAGGAATGAACTTGTTATATCCAAACATGAATAACATTGGAAGGGAGACAAGCATTTGTTCAAGTAATGCCATACCTGGTCGTAATGATCTATTCCCTTAGTGTATGTGGCTAACCGTTTATGGATAAGGGATTTAGGTGCATTGAAGCCCATCATGGCTGCAAATTCTTGTGTGTAGCAATACAAAAGAAAGATTAATATGAATGGTGCTTGAAAATGAAAGACACGGTGAAAAAGCACTGTAATAGAGATAAGTTAAGTATTAGTAATACCCAAATGATGTTGTCATATAATGTTTGTGGCCATGATTCCCCTCCAAAGAATTCAAATACATGCATACCATATTAATCACCTGAAAACGAAATGAAGTTAGCTTTGTGATTTTCAAACATCAATGAAATAAATTTCTATGTTTCTAGAACATTTATCATTGCAACTAACGCAGCGATAGCTCAAGGGCATTATAGCAACTTAGGTAATGCATCTGTAGGCTTGTGAGAGGGTGTCCATTATAAGAGCATAATACTTCCCTGCAATACAAAAGAAACGCATACACATAGCATTAGAAATTAGCATATGAAATAATTAAAAAAAGAAAACACTATAAACATAGTCCAAATTGGAGTTTTGTATTATTCATTCTCACATTGGATCTTTTGTATCATCGAAGACATAGTCTACAATTTTATTGTCATTTTCGCCAAAGGTGTATTTTATTAGGCAATCAAGCACAAATGGTGACTTGTGGCATGCTCCTCGTTGCTCGGTATGTCGGACTAGGATTTTTATCTATGGTCTTCAAACAAGTCCAACTTCATTCTCCATTGTTTCTTCTTCAATAGATTCAGGACAAATGAGTCTTGGTACTTGGGGGATATTAGAATAGGTGGTTCCATGGGAGATACATAGTTTGATGGCCTAGCATCATCATTGCCTCTAACTATTGCTTCATCGACATGAATTTCAAGTATTATTTATGCTACATCAAGAGTGTTTTCGAAGGGCTGGAATTCTTCATCTATTGGGAAGGAAATACTAGGCTACAACCTTTTCAGAGCAATCAGATCGCGACCATATGGTGCTATCAGTGCATTCATTTGGGCTTGGGCTGCTTGTATTTCATGACCAATGGCCTCCATCTAAGCAACAATAACTTGAATGAAGAAGATGTTATACAATTCCCTTCAATATTGGAAGGAACATAATCAACTACACACGTAACAAAAAAAAATAGACATTAATAAATTAACATATTTAATTGCATCATCATATTACTTGAATGGATTCATTGGCAGCACCTATGTCTGTTGTAGCATTATTGCCATTAGTCGGACCATTATCTTGAACAAGTTCATTAATTGGGACACATTGGTACTGTAGAAGAGTCCCAAAAAAATGCATTGTGTTAATAAGAGAAATATGCACCCAAAATAGTATTACTTAAGTTGAAAGTTGGGGTAGTAATTAAGTAATTGAAGCACCTGAACATGACCTAAAGCTCCCAGCATTTGAACCTCAACTTTTACGCATTTTCTCACAAGGACATCTGTCCAATGTACACAATGTGGCAATGAACTCGGTACCGTCATCGATGGAAAGTGAGAATAGGACACATAAAATACCTATGGACAAATCACAATTTGTAATCATGACTTAGCGAATAGACATCACTTGATTAGGAAAAGTAAAAATGGTCATAGTTATGTATCAATGAGAGATACTAACTTGCAAGAAGAGCAAGCATCCCCTTACATAGGAGTCGTCATGTTACCTAAAGTCATTAACATCATCAATGAGATGGTTTAAGAGAAACTACCCCCAATTAACATGGCTAGATATGGATTCAACTAGTGCATGCCAGAGGGCATGGTGGCCTTCTAATCGGGTCGTGAGTGCCAACTCTATGACATAGGCAAATATAATAAATAGTCGCTTAAAGTCATTCTCATTCTCACTTTTAGCCATCTACACTCAAATCTCATTAATGGAAGTGACCCTCTCATCATTGTTTTAGCCCTTTTCCAAGTTTGATGTCCTTCCGATGTGTAGGAGACTAAAAACTACTCCCATATCACTAGCAGTCGTTAAAGTTGCAACTCCTCCATCTAGTTCAATGTGGCAATATGCCACATTTATATTATTTAAAAGCCATATACATAGCGGCATATGAAGTTAGGTGCAGCCCAACTGGAGGAGGCCACTGAATCCTAACTCTCCAATAACTTCTTTCTATCTATCAGAAAGATGTGTGACTCCACTAAGAAATCAATGCCCAAAACATAGTGATATGATCGACATCGAAAACACATTGGAACGAAGTTAATGGTAGTTTTTATTGGACTATATAGAGCATAGATTATCATAATTAATTAATGAAATAGGGAGTATAAATTGGTTCCAAACTGTGGCCTATATTGTAACTTAATATATTCATACTATGATTAATACCTATAAAAGAAGTGGAAAATACTGGAAACTACATTAAGAGTGTAAAAAATTGCAATGCTGCTTGTATATAATAAAACGTTGCATCCAAACTAAAAAAATTTATCATAAATTAGTTTAGCCAAAAATATTATGCATATAGATACCTTTCACAGCAAAACAAGAACAAACATTAACCAAACAAATATTTGAATGTAATTAGTTTTCTACATAATTGGGGGTGGAAAATTATATAAGTTAAATAGTAATAGGGGATGTGTGATGCCAATCAATATGTACTTTGTTCAATACAATTCCAACAAACAAATTCCTAATTGAAGGTGAATCTGAAATGATATGACATTGGTACATATTTCAACCTATATTGTTACTTTTAGGCAATAACAATGTTACATCATAATTAAACAGTTACACCCTAAGTCAACATCAAATTGGAAATGTCACCATGACTATACATCATTCAACCAACATTACAAATTTATAGCTAAAGAATTTATATCATGAAATTACAATTGTTTTACCTTCAACATAATAAGCCTTGGGTGTCATGCTATTGATGTAGTTACATGACATTGGGCCAACATTAGACCAACTGTGTTAAATTAACATAACAACAATATACAAGATTTAACCCATTTGTAGCTTAAGAGGTTCAATTAAATAATAGATGGAAAAAATATGGTAACTTAAATAAACTCTCACACAATTTCAAGAGATCAATATCCTACATCATAATACCAACTTCAATACTGATAGATATGATTGTTCACAATTCTATAATTGTTCACACCTACTACTGCCTAACACCTTAACCATGAAAAGGAACTACTAGGAACGAAGCCTTAGGTTATGTTTGGTTCTCGGAAAGAACTAAGGAAAGAAAAAAAAAAGCAAAAGAAAATGGTTTTGTCATGTTTGGTTTCACTATAAAAATTATATATATATATAGTTAAAATTAGTTAGAAACTTATACATTTTAAAATTATTTAATCTTTCTATAATGGAGGAAATTAAGTGAAATGTGTTTGAAGAAACATAAAAAAAATAATTTATTAATTTTAAATCTATTTTTATTTTCCTTCCACTTTTCCTCTTTATTTTATTTCCCTCAAATTTTTTGGGAACCAAACATAGCTTTAGTCATATGAAGATGGTACATTATTCAACCAACATCGTTTCTTGTATCTCAAAACTCTTAATTCAACCCCCCATCAATGTGCATTTTACATACTCAAACATGGATACAAAACTGAGTAATTCTAAACCCCATCTAACATGAGGTACATTGGTACATCATGTAACCTATACTGTTACTTTAAAGCAAAAACAATGTTACTTTTGTATTAAAGCATTGTAGACAATTAATCTCCTTAATTCTAATAACATTCCCATTGAAAAATATATTTATTTAAATCTTCTTAAAGTTTTTTTTTATACAAAGTTATAACAAGTATAATTTAAATCAACTGTAAAACTTAGGTTTGGTTTAACCTATATTCTTTTAATTTAAAAGGGTAGTTATGTTTGAATAAACATTTAATCCGATAGTTGGGAAATCATATTTCAACCAATAAAAAGGTTGGCGTGGCTACCACATGGATTTGTTGGGTGATGTGGGTGGCAAAAAAGGAATCTAAGGGCATTTTTCAACCAATGTGGGGAGGGCAAAGTTCCACTACATGAAATGGGGACATTTTTGGGGAAAATGTACTACCCATGAAAGAGCCTTTTTTGAGTTCTGTTTTTGTCTATAATTCCCAAATGCAACATATTTACATAATTCCTTAATTGATTAAGCTAGTAGGTGGAATCAACATAGCATGCATTTGTCTCCAAATTTGATTAAGATGGTACATCATGTTTCTAACATAAGTTTTCATCTCAAAAATGTCTTTATTGAACAAGTACTCAATGTGAATTTCGCAAGAAAAAAAACAATTGGAGATGAAACCCACTAATGCTCAAACCCATTTGACATAAGGTACATCATTCAACATACATTGTTATTTTCAAGGGAAAAGATTGTTACTTTTACATTTAACCATTGTACACAATCAATCTAAAGCCTAACAGACAATTGGATGCTACATCATACAAGTATTGAGAAAACATGAATTTACCATAACACATCATCTCATGGGATTGTTCTCCTAAAGTATATGAATTAATGGAAAAATGATGAATTGTGATAAAATGTGAAAGCCTATATACTTACTACTATCAAGCCTATCATCAATTATGTTTATTTGCTTTTTCAAAATGTTTAAGCACTTACACACCTCACACAGTGTGTTGAGATTGAGCTCCTAAAAGTAAGACATGATGTAATAAAGTTAGACTTCACTATCCCCTTGTTATCCATTTGGTATATTGACATTGATTTGAGCATTCAGCCCATGTCTCTTATATTTTACATGACTTGGGTGCATTAGGAGTTGCATGGAAGGTACAAGTCACGGGTTCTTTGTAAGTGGATAAGTTGTCTACAGTTGGTTCATGGATTTAGGCAATCCAATAGAGACTGTAGTGTGCCACCTCTTAATTGGAGGGATGGCTTGTCTTGGCCATCAAGATGGGTTTCCCACGGTGAGTGTACTAGTGTATGTGATGCACACTGAACAGGACCTATGGTGAATCGTGATGCTAGGCTATCAATTTTCATGATTCACCAAGCTACTATACTACATGGACTTTCAACCTTAAGAGGATATTGAGTCTGTGCCAAAATCAATAGGAGGTTTTAACCTGTGGGTGAGACCCTAAAGTGGTCATATATCTCTATGGATTAGGTCACTATTAATGGAGACTGGTGGCAATAGATATTCTCAATAAAGACACCATGATATCTCATGGGATTGAGACAATGTGTCCCCTTGGGTTATCCAAAGGACATGTGATCATGAAATCTATGACCCCAATAATTCCTTTATTGGAATTTGACATATGCTCCTTGGAGCTAGAATATGTCATTTGATCACATAATAAGTGGGATATATAACTTAAAGATTTGAGAGGTAATCTTGATTGGTGATAACACTACCATGTTAGATTACGGACACCAGTTCATTGGGAGTCTACATACAGTGGATAGTAGGTAATTCATAGGGAGTCTATATGCAATGGATAGTAGGTCACGGACCTAAGCACTTGGTGTTTCATTGTATGATACATAGGGTACTGGAATGCAGTTAACTCTCTATAGTGGGATGTTGAGTCAATTTCAAATTTTGATTATGACGGAGCTAGTACTCCTATGGGTCCCAATGGTCCCTGCTTTGAGCACATATTCCTTGTTAGCATGACTTATAAGGATTATATGGGTTTGTAGTTTACTTTTGTGAATAAAAGCATTTTGGTAATTATGCAATGTTGCACAAGGATAAGTGAGTAGTATCTCTAGACTGGGTTAATTGATTAATTAGGTCTTATATGGTTAATTAATCAGTTAGCAGCCTTTTTTGGGCTAGATTAAGTGACCCAAGCCTATGGTGGGCTTAAGTCACTTAAGCTCAATAGGAAACCTAGAAATACTCCTTTAAGGGTTAAGGTTTCTAAGTCTTGCCATTCTTCCCTTTAGTCTAGAGAGAGAACCCTAGCCTCCATCCTTGAGATCTCCACCATCTCAATGCCTAGACACAAGGAAGAGTCATTGGATGGAAGATCATGGTGTTTACGAGATCTATTACGACTTTGGAGTTATTTACATCAATTAGAATCGATCTAAGAACATTCAGATCAAAGTTATATGGATTTATTCTCTAGATTTATATTTTCTATGGTATCCTCATTGCTTTTGAATACCTGTTTATACAATACGATAGATCTAGAGAGCCCTAAGGATAGTTGCATGCACCCTACATGATGCAGGGCATGGGAACAGAGTAATTCGGGGTTCCCAACACGGTGATGATATGCGTCAGTAATATATGGATTCTATAACATTAAATCAAACAAATTATTACTTAATGTTCACATTCTGGTGCCAGAGCAATAAAAAAGGTGATCACCATGAGTACTAACACATGTAACATATGTCTATCCAGTTAACATAAGACTTAAACAAAATTGTACAATTGTAGATATAACAATAGCCAAAATAAATGAAAATTGCTTTTGGTGTTACATGTACAACAACCTATTGCAATGATGAGAGTTTAGAGCCTCTAACAAATTTATTACAACAAATAATACTGTACTAAAACTAATTGATGGATCACAAAAAAAAAAAAAAAAGTTGTTTATTAATTTAAATTAAATAAAGTTGAATATTTTTCCCTTTCATCTAGTTTCTACTGTAAAATAAAACATCACTATTTAGCACATTCAAATCTAGAAAGGGACTACTAAATGACACAACTTCTTCTATTTATTAATTTAAGATTCCCACGTACACCAATTATTCAACACAATGATTCATTCCCACATCAAAAAACCATTTTTTTTTTCTATAATTGTTGCTTCATAAAGTGTGATTATACTACAACAGTACATCCCTTAAGCCAAATTAATTCCAAAATTACATCTCAGTAATATATATAAAATAAACACTAATCAAGTATGTTCTTAACCATATAAAGGAAGACACAATGATAGAAAAAGAAATAAAAATGTATTAACTTTCCCAAACAAATCCAAGAAAATAAGTTCCCAATACCAATTTTCCTCTACCCCTCATCTGAAATCTTAACCAAAAAACCCCACTCAAACATGAAAACTGTAATCCATTACTAAGTTCACAAATGAGTGGGTTTGTTTTTTATTTTCTAAATCCTTAACAAATGCAAAAAACAAACAAACAAATTTATGATGGCCACTTTCGTCTTCCATTCTACATAATACTCATGGTCGTGCCATCACTAAACCTATGAGATGTCCAACTTACTTCAAAATCTCAAAACATTTTCTCCTTAACCCAAACCGAGAACTCGAAACAACCAAGAAGACATCCACCACAACGAATGCAACATCGAACAAACACAAACATAAGGAGCACAAGGAACAAAGAGATGATACATTCTATGCAAATTTTATTGTTGTACAGAATCAGTTCATATGGGGGGTGCACTATCACAGTGCATGAAATAAGCATTATTTGGGATCAAAATATACTTTACATAAAAAGGGGCTTTTTGGGTTTTGTTTTCTTTGTTAAATCCCTAATGTAACATATTTACATAATTCCCTCCAAAAAAAATCCTTCATTAAAATGTAAAACCCATATAGTTAACATTGAGGATTTCTACTTTCAGATTTAATGGAATAAAAGTCCTATCAATTTTTCAATAGTGGACTTTGCTTGAAAAACTATAATGATGCATGCTAATTATTAATATAAAAAAAAATTGTACAATCCAAGAGCTTTAAGTAGGTGTCTTTGCCTCAAACAACAATACAAATTCATTTTGAGCAATCTATTTCATATGATCTTCACCAACACATGAGAAAAGCATAAAATAGAAAGTAAAAATTTACTAGAAAATGACTTTCTACTATATATATTCAAATTTTATTTCTTTGATTCTTCACCTTTAGTTATTTATCTTTTGGATTTATGTGTCATTCTATTTTATGATTTTATTTTATTTTATTCAAAATTTCTTTACATTGATTTGCACTAAAATGCACATGCTTGAAGTTTATGTACGCACAAATTTCATAAATTTTGGCCCTGCAAAATTAGCAAAAAAAAATAGGAAAATAATGCGAACAAAATATTTATTGAAATTAAAACATTGTGGGTACAATCTCAAAAATAATATTCTTTCCAAAAGAATATTTTCATTCTGATTCTCTTGCCTTGATCACACTTTGGAAGACGACGATGACGTTTTCTTCATTTCGAAGATCGATCGAGGGCCACAAGTGACTTATTCCTGAATGACCTTGTTGAATGGCGAAGAACATGTGTAGAAATTTTTTTGCCGTTTATCAAACTTGCAGGGAGATTTGACGAAGCTCTTTCTTTTGTTGTGAAATCCCTTTTCCCTTACGAAGTTACCTTTGGATTTTCTCCTTAAGATTTTCCTTTTTGGATTTTTCTGATTTATGAATTTCCTCTCCTCTTGATAGAAGACACATCTATTTATAGGTGAAGATAAGGAATTTGAATTTCAAATTCCTGAATTTTAGTTTCTTAATTCAAGGGATTTAGCTCCTTGATTTTAGCAAATTTTCTTCTCCTAAGAGGTTCTACCAACAAGATAATAATAATAATAATAATAATAATTTTCTTATTATTATTATTATCCTTTTTATAGTTGGAGATTAGGGAAACTTATCCATAATAGGATATCTTTTTTTTTTTTGAAGACCAAATTAGTGGTAATTTAATCCACTAATTTTTTTATGTCTACAAATGCCCCCACTTCAAGACTTATCACATACATGCATTGTCATGTGGATGAGGTGAGTCTTGAAGTAATTTTTTATTTAATTTTTTTTCAAAGAAATATTTCAATAGGAAGTTTCCTATTTTTTTTCCAAAAAAAAAAATATTTCGTTCCCACTTTTTTTCAAACTCCACTTCATTTTCCTACTTGCTTTACACTTTGAATCCTCTTCCAATTCGTTTTCCTTCTTGCTTGACACTTTCAGTCCTCTTACAATTTGTCATCCCTATATACATTTCTTTTTTATATAAAGTGGACAATAGTTGAGAAACTTGACTTGAACTTTTTTAGAGAGCTTTTTTGATCTTTAGTGAAGAAACTTGACTTGAACTTTTTCAGAGTCCTCTTTTGATAATGTGTTGGTGGCAAGATTGGAGATAAGCCTTGAGGCATTGCTCATTAGTGAAGTGTTTAAAACAACCTGGTTCTGAACATACTGCCTCCACTGAGTTTAGTTTAACTACAATGAGAAGAGCATTCATAAGAGTTTGTAAACAAAAATTTGAAAATTTCCAATGGGCAGAAACGTTTCCAAATTTTAAAGAAAAATGTAACTAGATTTAAACGAGTAAATTTTCCACAAAGGCACACCATGTTGCACAAACAATTCTTTATGTCCCCAAGACATATAAAAGAAGAAAAAAAATAGATGAACTTTGATAACTTAACGTGTACTTTTTTTGTAAGATTTGGAAGTCACAGGTTTGACTCTTGCACATATATACCAATTAGAGTACCAAAGGTAGATTAAGGTGGTACCTAAGGGCTATTAAGTTAGTACCTAAGGTACAGCCCGCAAAAAACTAAAGGTGAACCAATTGAGCACACAAAATAATCACATAATGGCATGCTCTAAGGGTCACAAAGGAAGGTCAAATGCTTCGGATAGGAAGTACATAACTTTAACTAAGGTAGTACCTAAGGTAGATTAAGGTTTTACCTAAGGGCTATTAAGGTAGTACTTAAGGTACAATCAGCAAAAAACCAAAGGTGAACCAATTGAACACACAAAATAATCACATAATGGCATGCTTTAAGGGTCAAAAAGGAAGATCCGAGGCTTGGGATAGGTAGTGCCCAACTTTAACTAAGGTAGTACCTAAGGTTAGTTAAGGTAGTACCTAAGGTAGATTAAGGTGGTATCTAAGGTCCCTTAAGGTAGTACCTAAGGGCTATTAAGGTAGTACCTAAGGTACAATCCCAAAAAACCAAAGGTTAACCACTTGATCACACAAGAGAATCATATAATGGCATGATCCAAGGGTCACAAAGGAAGGTCCGAGGCTTGGGAAAGGTAGACCCCAACTTTAACTAAGGTAGTACCTAAGGTCCCTTAAGGTAGTACCTAAGGTACATTAAGGTAGTACTTAAGGGCTATTAAGGTAGTACCTAAGGTATAGTCCCAAAAAACCAAAGGTTAACCACTTGATCACACAAAAGAATCACATAATGGCATAGTCTAAAGGTCACAAAGGAAGGTCCGAGGCTTGGGAAAGGTAGACCCCAACTTTAACTAAGGTAGTACCTAAGGTCCCTTAAGGTAGTACCTAAGGTCCCTTAAGGTAGTACCTAAGGTATAGTCCCAAAAAACCAAAGGTTAACCACTTGATCACATAAGAGAATCACATAATGGCATGGTCTAAGGGTCACAAAGGAAGGTCCGAGACTTGGGAAAGGTAGACCTCAACTTTAACTAAGGTAGTACCTAAGGTCCCTTATGGTAGCACCTAAGGTACATTAAGGTGGTACCTAAGGGCTATTAAGGTAGTACCTAAGGTACAGTCCCAAAAAACCAAAGGTTAACCACTTGATCACACAAGAGAATCACATAATGGCATGGTCTAAGGGTCACAGAGGAAGGTCCGAGGCTTGGGAAAGATAGAACCCAACTTTAACTAAGATAGTACCTAAGGGCTATTTAGGTACTACCTTAGTTAAAGTTGGTGTCTACCTTTCCCAAGCCTTGGGCCTTCCTTTGTGACCCTTAGACCATGCCATTATATGATTCTCTTGTGTAGGCAAGTGGTTCACCTTTGTTTTTTTATGGACTTTACCTTAGGTAGTACCTTAATAACCTTCAGGTACTACTTTAATCTAACTCAGGTACTACCTTAAGGGACCTTAGGTACTACCTCAGTTAAAGTTGGGTTCTACCTATCTCAAGCCTCGAGCCTTCCTTTGTGACCCTTAGACTCAAATAGTGATCAAATTAATATAAGAAATCTATGAAAAAAATAAATAATAACTTTATTGTTTATTTTCTATATAAAATCATATCTATTTTTTAAAATTTTGTTTACTAAAAATATAAGCTTCAAATTAAATAAAATTTAATGCGGTTCATTTATTAACAAGTCTAAGTAATAGTAAAAAATAATTTTAAAATCAAGTAGTTAACCAATTAATACCATAAATTTTTGGATAAAAATTGATCTATTCTATTATTTATTTATGAACATAGTTATATTACTATAATTTCTTTAACTAGAAAAATAGACTTGAAATCAAACAATATTTTTTGTTGAATTTATTTATTTTAAATAATACTATTAATCATTCTTATTTTTAAAATATTATTATTAATTTTTAGTAAAAAATCAATTATTATTTTACAAAGATGTCAATATCCATATTTCTATAATAAAGAGGAAAATAGTATAATAAATTCATTTTAAATAATATTATTAATAATTATTATTTTTAAAACATTTTTATTCTTTTTTAATAAAAAATCAATTATATCCATATTTCCATAATAAAGGGTAAAATGGTATAACTTTTATAAAAAATATAAATTTGTGATTGTAATATAATATTACCATTCCTATTTTACTAAAATGAAATTTGACATATGTCATTTGTAGCTAAGAGTGTGTTAGTTTATTATAATATAGGTAGATGGAAGACTCAAGAATTGGAGAGAGATTGATAGCAACTACCTTGTTGAATCATGGATATCAATTTATAAAGAACTTGTATGCAATGAATAATAGGTTATAAACGCGAGAAATTAATTAATTAAGGTTATTGGTGGTTTAAGCAAGTAATAATAGATACTCTTAATAGACACCATAATATCTCATGAGTTTAAGATAATATCTCTCATTGGGTGATCTTAAACATTTAAGATTATGAAACTTATGGTCATTATAATTTTTTCAATTGAATTTGATATATGTCATTTGCGATTAAGGGTATGTTGGTTGATCATGACATAGGTAGATAGAAGACTCAAGAATTGGATAGAGGTTGATAGCATGTCTTCAAATCAAATGATAAAAGAAAAAATAAAGAGTTGAAATAAATCATGGATTACAAATTTTAGGGTTCAAAATAGTGGGAATTGTAGATGTACAATAATTGGGTGAGCTAAAAAGTAGCCCAAACCAACCCAACCAATGTTTCATTCCTCCTAAAGTTAAATGTCCAAGAAAAAATTCCCTAATTCTTGCTTGTTCATTGAATTTTTTTCTTTTATTTTCTAGCTATCATTGAGAACAAGATATGATTTTCTTCTTTTTCTTTTACCTTTAGTAAAAAATTCCTCCTATTGTCAACTTTTTTTTTTTAAATAAATATTAAGATTATATATATTTTTCATCAAAAATGATAATAGAAAGAAACCACAACAAGATAAAGATAGAGGGTGTTTAAAGGGACCAAAGGAAAAGTTTCTCATTTATCTTCTCTTGAGGGTGTCTAAAGGTACCAAATAAAAAATATCTCATTTATGTTCTCTATGTTTTTAAAAATTTTAAATTATATAAATATCCCTAAAGTTAAGGTAGGAATGTTGCACGCATAGAGTTTGTATTATTTATTTTTCACCAGAAGTTTAGTGCAACCTCTCACAATATTTTAAATAAATAAACTAGGCTCTGACTTGGTTTAATTGAACATTGTTTATGCGGGAGTTGTCTATAAAATTTTGATGAAAATTTTTAATAAAAGAGATTATTTGACATTTAAATATTGATTAGGGTAATATTCTTTTAAAAAAAAAAATTAGGGACTAAATTGATTTGCTAGTAAAAATATAAAAAAAATGATTTTTACAATACACTTTATTTTTTCTTAATCTAGTACTAGTGTGAAACCTAATTCTCTCTTCTTCTTCTTCTTTTTTTCTTTCCTATTGGTAGAGAGTTGCTTCCATTTATGTTTGGCTAGCATCAAAACTGGAGGAAAGCCCTCAAAAAGCAAGGCAAGTCCTCATTGTTTTCCACATAATGGAATACAGGAAGGAGTACTTACCTGTTGTGCACTTGGACCCATTTTCTAAGGTTATGAATCTATATTGGTTACAAAAGTCTGGGAATGTATATGTTATTATTAGAAGTCCTGATGTGTTTTCTTCCTAAAATGTGTGATTATTTTTACTTTTTGTTAATAGAAATATGTTGAATTAAAGACTAATTTGAGCATAACTGAAAGACACATTTTAAAAGAAATGGGTTTCATTTGTCATGTGGAGCATTCTCATAAATTCATATCAAACTACCTTGCCACCCTAAAAACTCCTCCAGAATTGAGGCAAGAAGCTTGGAATCTTGCAAATGATAGGTACATTCACAATAGAGTATATAAATATCACAAATATGTGTTTGGATTCATCCAGGTAAATAGTTAGTTTGTATCTACTATTATTTTGTGATTCTAGGATTTGAGTTCCATTTTTAAATTGGCAAATAGAGAATTTTATTATATAATTATATATAAAGAAGAAACTAGTGAAGTCATTCAAAATAAATTTTAATTTATGATTTTTTTTAATATTATTTTGTTGAATTCCATGATTTTCTATGTTATTCAAGTAAAAAAAGTACCTTAAATTGATTTTTGAGTTTCAAATTATTTTTAAAAATTAATAATTTGATTTAAAGTTTATTTACTTAATAATATGTTTTAGAGAAATTAAGGGAAATTCTAAAAAAAAAACATGTGCAATTTAAAATAATATCATATTTTAAAATACAAAGTATTAGTAATGATAAACTAAAATTTTTAAAATATAACAAGTAATGTCCAGGATTGAAGATTCGAGGCTCGGGATAGGTAGAACCCAACTTTAACTAAGGTAGTACCTAAGGTAGATTAAGGTGGTACCTAAGGGCTATTAAGGTAGTACCTAAGGTACAGTCCTAAAAAAACCAAAGGTGAACCATTTGGCCATAGAAAAGAATCACATAATCGCATGGTCTAAGGGTCACAAAGGAAGGCCCAAGGCTTGGGATAGGTAGAACCCAACTTTAACTAAGGTAGTACCTAAGGTCCCTTAAGGTAGTACCTAAGGTAGATTAAGGTAGTACCTAAGGGCATAAGTTAAGAATTCCTAACCCACTCTCAGATTAAACATATTAATTGATGAATAACCCGCCCAAATTGCAAATATAGTAAGATTTGATCAGTTTGCAAGGGATTCCATTATTTAGCACAATTTGCACTTCTACCTTTAGCTTATATATCTAAATTGTTGGAAGTTAGATTTGAAGAATTATTATGAAAAAATTATGTTCAAATCACTAGTAGTTTACTTCAAAAAAATTTATCAATTTTAGAATTATATGTTTTTCAATTCTCATCCTATATATGTATAAAAGAAGGCATTGGGCAACATGTTTTGCATTTTTGAGTCATATCGCATGCTTTTATTATGTCCAAAAAGTTGATGATCATGATTGAATAAGAAAAAATAGGTTGTCTTGATAGTTGGTTAACCTTATAATGGACGATGGACAAAGAACAAATCTAAACCAAAAGAAATGAAATCTCGTTCCTTATAAAATGGGGTTATTTATTTTTGGCAAAAATTGATGATGATGCCCTAGTAACATCTAGTTTTTGAATATTAGTGGCATGGAAAATGTTATTTTACTAACATTCTTTTATAGCTTCATCTTCTAGATTCCAAGATCACTTTAGTCTAACCCTTAATCTTTTCCTACCATCCATTTTTCTACAAGGAAGATTGAAGAATTTGCAAAAAGGTGGAACAAAATCTTAAAATTTTCTTTTCTTTCAACCAACAAAACACAATAGAAAAAATAGTTCTTTGCTCAGACTAAGACCTTTCCAAAGATTTATTCCAACACACACCTAATGAATAAACAAAAACAGAACCAAAACAAACAAGCTCCTATGCATCAATACATTCATTCAATCTTATTTTATAGATGATTTGATCACATATGTGTAAGAGGACAACCTCATCTTTGATTTGATAGCTGCAATCGACTAATCATTAGCTTGTTTGTGACCACATAAGTGTTGTTTCCTTTATTGTTTCCAACAATGCAAACTTTTGTAACCTGTATGATCCAAATAATTTATTTTTCATGTTAAAAAATTGTTTGTGAATCATCAATTTTGAAACAGTTGTAGCATCTTGAAAAATTCATATACTTTATAATAACTATATATACCTCATAGTGTTCATCAAGGACATCATATTTGTAGTGAACAACACTTAATTTCTTCAAGGTAGAGTTTCTCGCTGTCACTATGCCGACTTTTCGATGTTGAATAGCTAATTCAAAAGTCCGCACAAAGTTAAAAAAAGAATCAGAAATGAAAATTTTGCTAAAGCTTGCAGCTTGTAATTTAATATTTTGATTTATAGACATGTATTTTTCATGGTTGAAGTTGGTTGGATGGGAATAATGAGAAGATTTGTTTGAAAAATATTTTCAAAGATTATCCCTCTTATAAACTCTATAAATTTTGTATGATCATGTTGACTACTTTGTTGTTTTCAAATGAGAAGAGACTAAGGAAAAGATAGTTGAGGAAGATTAATAATGTAGTCTTTGGATGGTTGCAAGGGAGGCATGTTAAACCACTAGAAAATTATTGAAAGTCACTTTTCATTTTTTGTAAGAACATTATAAATTTATAATATAAGATCTAATAGGAATATAATTCACATATTCTATCTTGGTGGGGTTTGGTTCAAAAGCTCACCTATATTTTGAGCTATAAAGGTTCACACCTATAGATGATTAGAATAAATGTTTTTTTTTCAATTATTGTAATGTTCATAATCCTCAAATTTTGTATATGGTCATCTTTAATAACCCATTTGGAGGTAGGGGGGAAGAGTAAACAACCATAAAAAATAAAAATAAAAAATAAAAAAAAGTCATGGCATGGGACTTGAGCTTTGGGTTCTTATCTAAAGGAACCTTTGAGTCTTTCAGGAATGAGAACAGTTTTTGAGTTAATGGAGCAATCTCAAATATTCTACAAAAATTGAATCCAACCCTTATCAATCAAAAACCAAAGCTTTATTCAATTTTTATATATCAAGAAATAAGGTAATTATCAATGTGTAGAGAAGAATAAGGAAAATTTTACTTACTTCAAGAAGAATTTTAGACCCAACTCTCCAACATTCTTCTTCATTGAATTCCATGACTTCACCACCAAATCTTCTTGCTCCTTCGTGAAACCTATTATATTGCAGAGAAGTTTGTCCGTAGAAGAAAGATAGCCATTTAAAAAAAAAATCTTAAAAAATCTCTTTTTTTCTAATAATTATCAATATTTGAAGGTTGGCATCTTTGACAATGTAAAAAATAATATTTGACTTTTTTTTATTTTTAAAAAATAAGTTCATTTTTCATAGGAAAAAAAAAAAAGGTTAAGCCACAATTTCAAGAATACTCCATTTAAATATATTTATTTTGTCATTTAAATAGTCTCTAATGGCAATAAGTTTTCTTCATTGACTTTTATAATTGGAATTCACAAAAGTAGATTCCTTCTATCAGTTTAATTTTCCATTTTATTATGAAAACTTAGAATCGTATGACAAGTTGGGTGGAGACTTAAGGGTTGGTTGTTTTAGTTGGTGGGTTCACAAGTAAACAGGTGGAGTGTGGTCTTATGGGGCCTTATAGTCAAGGTGATATATCATTCATAATTTCCTACCATTTTTTGGTGCATCTACAACCAAATTATGACAAAATCATCTGTTTATATTAGGGCAAAAATCAAACATTCCAAAGCATGCTGAAATTTTAGTTGAAAAAATCATAAGAAAGCTAGAAAGAACCATCAAGAAGCATTCTACTCAACATCATAAGCTATTTTCCTTCAACGTGTTTCTACACAAAATCAAGAAAAATTTACATTCACATTTGGGATGGATCACCATCTTTGAGAAATAATAGAGTTTGGGGCAAACCGAAATTGCTTAAATTATCTCAAAAGTTTTATGAACATAAACCAATCCTCAATCCCCTCCATTAAACACTGATTTTCTTTCTCTTTACTGTAACAATCACACCAAACCCATTACAAAAGCTCATCTCCAAAGATGAAAAAAAAAATCACATAAAAACTATTCAGCATGTTAAAAAATGAAAATGAAAAAAAAAAAAAAAACACCACCACCACCCCTCATCAATACCATCCAACAAATTAAATCTCAAAACAACAACGACCCATACAACTTTTAGGTTTCAAAACAACGACCTAATCTCTGACCCAAATATTCAAATCACATAACAATAAATGCAAGAAATAAATTGAAAATAAAATCATAAACTAATTATAAATAAAACAAAAACAAAAAAAGGCTACAAACCTGAACCGATCATGTTTCAAAAAATCCAGCACCACAAATAAAGAAAAAAAAAGACATAAAGAACCTTATTAGATACCACACTCTAAATCAAAGAAGAATCACCTCAAATGCAATGGACTCATTTGTTCTTATATCTTAATATCATTAGACCAAGACAAAGTGCTCTGAAAATCAATCACCTAAACTTGGCGCACACCTCTACAAGCGAGCTCAAGACAAAAAATGGCACCGACAAAGCCGAGACCTCCGATCTCTACAAAGATAGGTTAGGGTTTCACGAAGTTGGGTTTCTGATAGGGAGAATAGGAGATGGAGAATTTTTTTTGTTTGGTTCAGTGATCAATGGAGAAAATCAAAGAAAAAACAACGTTGGAGTTTTGTTTTGCCCTTTTTTTTCTTCTCATGTGGGCAGGTTAGCTAGAGTCTTGCGTGGCAAATGGAGGACATTATTTACATTAAAAAACACATCAGCCAAGAGTGCATGAAAACCCAAATATTTTTGGGAATAAAGTTGTTAATTTGAAATAAGAATAGTTAGGTTTTGATTTTAATAATATTTTCATATAAGAGGATAATAACCAAACTTTCTCTTTTCTTTATATAATATGCATGAAAAATTCAAATCGTCCATAAGTGATTTCCATATATATATGTTGACATGTGTTCTCCTTATTTATACAATTTTTTTTAAAGGAAGAAAAAGACTTACCTTTTTCGAACACGTGTCGGTCTTCATCATTTGTAAAGACGAATTTGATTTCAGGTAATTTTTTTTTAAATCACCTTAATGCTTGAGGGGGAATTTTTTTAATAAAATTAAATATCCATAAAAAAAATATGAATATTTAAAATTTGACCCTCATGTAATCCAGTCATAGCTCTAACACGAAGCGGTGTTGTATTTTTAGCATTTATGTGCTAAAGTATTCACCCATGCAAATTGGCTTGATTTGAATGTTGAATGTATAGTGGTGTTCAAGTTTTAAAATTTAATTAAAACCAGAATAATACTTGGTATCTATGCAAACAAGTTATGGCCTTGATACTATGCGGTGTTGTATTTTCGACACTTATGTGCTAAAGTCTTCACCTATGCAAATTGGCTTGACTTGAATACATAGTGGTGTTTCAAGTTTTAACATTTAATTAAAACCAGAATAATACTTGGTATCTATGCAAACAAGTTATGGCCCTGATGCTACGCGATGTTGTATTTTCGAAACTTATGTGCTAAAGTCTTCACCTATGCAAATTGGCTTGACTTGAATGCATAGTGGTGTTTCAAGTTTTAACATTTAATTAAACCAGAATAATGCTTGGTATCTATGCAAACAAGTTATGGCCTTGATGTGAAGCGGTGTTGTACTTTCAACACTTAATATGACTTAAGTGCTAAGGTCTTCACTCATGCGAATCGGCCTGACTTAAATGCACAATGGCATCTAAAAACTTAGACCCATATTTATTCATCTCTCCCTCTACCTCCCTTTTCCTTTTTGTGTAGGATGACATTCTTCAAATGTTTCAAGGAGAAGACTGTAACTATTCTTAAGGATGATAATGAAGATTTTGAGGATGGGACTACTTTGTCAATCCATAAGCACTTACTGACCTTCAATCTTTGTTAGTGCTAGTGACAAATGACCTATTACACATTTCTTCTTGGTCCCGAGTTGCATCTTGCAAGCTTACAAATATCAGCAATTCAAAACTTAATAAGGTGAAACATGTTTCTGATGTTCTGCTGCTAAATTCCTCTCACCCAACTACTATTGAAGTTCATGATGAATTTGGATTGTTGGGTTCTCGTGTTTGTGATGGAGAAGCCAAATGGGAAAGCTTATTCAAAGTACTTAGGGAATCTTTCTTTACCAAAGGATATTGGGAATGGGTTGAGGAGGTATTGAGTCGGAATGGACCATTTCTTAAAGAATGTAAGCTTTATGAAGCTGTTTTTGCATCCTTATTCAACTATGATCATCATGCCTCTATGATTAGGGCCTTTTGCGAACGTTGGTGTCCTACCACTAACACCTTGCATACTTCCATTGGAGAGGTTTCCATCTCTCTTTGGGACTTGTATCGTATTTTGGGACTACCCATCAGTGGATCCTTTTATGATGAGATGGTACCAAGCGTAGAAGAGCTATCTAATGATGCAACAAAGTCCTCACTCCAATCAAGTTGTTGAAACTTATTCCTTGCATATCATCGAATTTGCTCTGAGATGAAAGGAAAGTCTTCATTCAAGTTAGCCTCTTGGGTGTCATTTTGGTACAAAGGCTCTATGAAGTATGCCAAACCTCCAAAGAAAAGTACAAGGAATAAGGCGTAGAGGCCTAAGGAGACTCATGACCCCTCCGGGGAAATTGATCCTATTAAATCTCATACTCAGTCGGAGATGGAAGTTTTTGAAAATCTTGGCATAGTCGAGACAGATGTTAAAGAGACTTAAGTGGTTGCTTTCTTAGCATGTTGGTTATGTAAGTTTGTTCTTCCTTGGGGGTGTCAATTTGATTCGTCTTGGAGTCTTCAAGGTAGCTAGTAGAATGGCTCAAGGTGAAACATTTAGCC
The DNA here is from genome assembly GCF_030704535.1 of Vitis vinifera. NCBI lineage: Eukaryota > Viridiplantae > Streptophyta > Magnoliopsida > Vitales > Vitaceae > Vitis > Vitis vinifera. The sequence goes on along the minus strand of NC_081821.1, from coordinate 19,831,659 downwards.
TTGTTGTTCCATTGTTAGCAAGCATTTACAACAGCTTAAATGAAATCGCTTGTTCTTCGAAACCTAGGACTAATGCATCTATTTTCCCTATTCATTACTTATATGGATGGTTAGGTGAATATTTCGACACCCATTTCATTTCTCATTCTTGGAACCATCCCTCACAGATGACTTATTATGCCGACGAGTTTTTTGCTAAGTGTTTTGATGATTTGCAAGCTTAAGCTTTGATAATGTCTTGCATAGGCGTAAAGTTGGACCACTTGGCATTGTGCCACAAGGAGCATGTGCACTGGACTGATAATGAATCTATTAGTGTTACCAAAGCTTCTTATCTCATAAGTCTTCGCTCTAGCTATTTATATTTACGACAAGGTAACTATCGGGTAATCTAACCATATTATCCTCATTGGTTTTCCAAGCAATTTGGGTATCCTCAAAGACCTTCTGGGGAGTTTGCCAAAGATTTTTTGCACTGGAACTTTAGAGGCGGTGTATCAACATTGGGAGTCATGCACTAGGCTTGGTACCTATTCCAAAGTTACTATACCAGATTATCATAGTCTTGAAGAGTTTTCAGTCACCAAGGCTTATGCGGATTAGTGGATCAGAGTGCGTAATCCTAATAAGGAAATTCTTACTGCTGCTTGTATAGAGCCTCCTCCTGATTCTTCTTGGCTAATACCCTCAAAATCTTTAGATAGTAGAATGCACAAGAATGACTCAAGTGTTTCTACTAAGGAGAATGTTAAAGACAATGTTGAGAATGATTTTGATGATTTACCTAATGATTCAAGAGCTTCTTCTAAGCACTCAATGGGTGGACATCAAACTAATACCTCTACACACTTAGAGCATGAGGAAACTATTTTCAATGGTGGTAGTACTCAATGTCACAAGACTTTTAAGCAACATAACAATGCACATGGTCTTTATGTATCAGACAACGACTCTGAAAATACAAGTGAATGTCACTTTAAATGCCAAAAGATTAAACCTAACCCTGTGTACTATGATGAGACTAACCGTCATCCTCCTGATGTAGATGTCTCCTTTGTTGACGTCCCAACTTCTACTCAACCGATGGAACTTGATGGTGAAGAAATAATTTTTTTTTTTTTTTTTTTTGCATTGATACTAAAATAAATAAATAAATATTTGCCTTAGGTGGCAAGTGACAACCAATTTGTCGATGAAGGGAATAAGTCCTCTTCTAAGGATCGGTTCGAAAATGTTGTTGCTACTAGGGAGTCAATGCCCTTTACTTTGACTATGCAACGAGATAATCACTCTATCATCCCATTACCTTTACCTCATTCTCATTTGGGTGATGAAGGTATTATTAACATCTTAAGTGATGTTCTGATTGAATCTCAAGGTCAAAAGACCACAATTGGAGATACAACATATGATGAATTGACACTTTTAACGGTTGTAGGTTTAATTGCTGAACAATAATCTCCATGCCTTACTGTGGTTGCTCCTTCTACTTCCATTTACACATTTGACGTCAAACAAATCATCTTTAATGTGCAACGCTAAGCAACACTTATGATAGGTGAAGACATTAAGGAGATGATTATCAAAACTTCCAATGAGTGTCTCCCATTATTGAGAGGAAAAATTGATGAGCTTTTCAATTCTATCACGAAGATTGGAGTGGACCCTTCACCATTGAAGTCTCAGATTGAGAAATACATGGAGAGTGTAGATCACCTCGATTCAATGCAACACACCCATTCTATGAAGATATCTGTGGAAATACAAAGTGAACATTTAGCTATTGTTGCATCTCAGATTATGGATGCTCTAAACTCTGAGGGTGTACAGGTAAATCATCATCAATCATTAAAGGTTGACTTAGCTACTCTTGATGCTAAACAGGAAGCACTTAAGAAGGAATTGGAGCAACTAGGTATACAAAAAGAGTGTCTTCACAACTCAATCTTGGAGATCGATGAGATTATAGCCAATAAACAGAATGATGTTTCTCGCTTGAGAAAAGAACACGTCATTATCGTCCAAACCCCCGTGCTTACCAATGTCGATGTCAAGACTTTAGAGACACTTCAAGAAGCCTTAAGGACTCAATGTGAGGAGCTTGCATGCTTGGTGTGGATGTGACCATTGTATTTTTTACTTAGCTTTAGCTCTCATTCTTTTCCTTCATTTATTTTTTTTCTTTTGTTTATTAAGATGTAATAAAGTCTAGCGTTTGTTGGCCAAATTTATTTATTAATAAAAAAAAATGACATTTTTTTTTTTTTTGGTAGTGACTGAACTCAAATGGTTTCCCTGAGTTGCCTACGTGCCCTTCAAAGAAATGGGATCAAGTCAAACGTAGTTCCATTTTTAATTTTTTTTTTACGCTCTAACTTTTTCCAAGACTAAAAGAAATGTTTAATCTTGCAAGAATATGTCCTAACTTTTGCCTAAGTCGTCTTTTCAAGTTTTCAACTTAGTGGACTTTTTTTTTTTAGTGCGTCGTACGCAGTTTATGCTCATGTGGGCCAAGAGTGTCACTTGTCTTGAGTTTGATCGAAGGATGATAAATTCATGTCCTTGGAACAAATTTTAATTAAGGATCAAAGATGACTTGATATCAAGTAAACTTATTGACAATTTCCTCAAGTGTTTTGAAAAACCTAACCTTGTCTTCTTTAGCTTTGAAGGTGGATGAATGACACTTTTTTTTGTGTATGATATTCTTCTATGAGCTTGTTGAAGAATGTGTGGAGTTTAATTTTGACTTTTGAGCTTCATTTTTAGATTTAGTTTATGGGTTCCATCACCCTTTTAAGAACGCGTCATGATGAAAGAAAAGAACACTTATATGTAGAGAAGTTGGAGATTTTAGTTTGGAATCTCCGGATTTGACTTCTTTGATACAAAAAGTTTGTTCCTCGGTTTAAGAAGTTTGCCAAGAATGTTTTTTTTTTTTTACTACAGTTTAAGCTCTTGTATAATAGGAGTAATATGTAGTTTAGGCTCATGCTTTAAGAAGCATCACTAGAATGTCGCGGTTTGAAAACAATTGTGGTAAAATTTGATGTCATGCTCTCTTCATCATCACTGGTGAAAGTGATGGTTGCACAACATGTTGCACAATTGTGGCATTTGTTCTCAAATTGTTTTGCCTCCTTTATTTTTGTAGCCTAGAGTGATGGATTCCTATGTATTTGGATCAATGCAATTTGTGTTTCCTCATAAAGTTGCAACATTTCACAGATACCAAAGAATGAGAGTAAGCATTGTAGATTTGCTACTACCTCATCCTCTTCCTTGGTTTCGCTCGACTCTATACCAAGAATGTTTTCTTCATCTTCACTTGGTTCATATCCTTCCGAATTTTTGTGACAAGAGACCATATAGGTTGATGTCATTATCCTTCTATTGAAAAACTCTAGAGGAAAGTATTCTCCTAAGGTGACAAGGGTGATGAGCTTCTGTATCAAAAAGTTATCAACCTGTACAATATCTTGTTTTCTTTTAGGTTTCTTTTCTTCTTTCTTTTTCAGATATCGACTAATATTTTTCTTATGTTGTTCCTTTGGCTATGGATGAGATTCTTGCTTCTTGTGAGGTCTTCTTCATGTCACTAATGTCCAACTTTCTTCGTTATATGACATTGATTCATTATCAAAATAGAAGTAAAGAAGGATGCCTTGACATGACACTTGTGTTTGCTTTGGTTTCAATGACTCGCATTGGATAGTACCAGCGCATGCCCCCAAATCCTGGTTCAGACAGCGAAGGAGGGAGGAAAGAAGAAAGCAGTTCAGGGTTGTCTCTTAAAAATGAAGGTGAAAATGGGAAATAAGGTTCAAAAATTGAAGAGGCAAACCTTTCAGTTACTTGTAGAGATGAATCCATTGCCGAGGAATCCATGGTGCATGAATTATCTTAAATGTTTCAATGACATTACATTGGAACGTGTAATGAAACAGGATCAAGGGACCCAAATGTGACTGTAGCATGATTTGACTCTACTATTTCATCTAGATCCAAGTGAATTCTTCCTTGTTTTGCAAGTTTCATTATGAGATCTTTTAAGATGAAACATTTCTCCACCGGGTGACTGACGATTCGACAGTAATGACAATAGTTCAGATCATTAACACGACCCATTTCTTCTAAACGCTTGCACTCAAGTAGCTCAATAACCTTTGTCTGAAGCAGGTCTTCCAACACGTTAGGCACATCAGAGTCAAGAAAATGATACTTTTTTTCCTCTAATTCCTTTAAGGTAAACCGACACCTCTCATTTTCCTAGGTTGGTCCAACCTTTTTTACTTCATTCTTTTTATCTTGCACTAAGATTTTGATAGGAGTTGTATTTACCATCATTGACTCCTGGATGGGTTTTATTGAATTCTTATCACTTACTTTCCCATTGTGTCTTTCTCTTTGCTAGTCAACGATAAGGTCCTTTTTAGCACCATGTTGGCTATGCTGAGTTCCATGTCCGGTGCTTGAGTGGCTAATTCTTCAAAGGTACGGGGTCGTATCCCTTGGAGGATGTATAGGAGACCCCAATGAATTCCTTGCATGCATATCTCCAAGACTGATACCTCAGATAATCTATCTTTGCAGTCAAGGCTTAAGGAACGCCAACGATTGATATAGTCTACAACCAGCTCATTTTTCCATTGCTTAGTGTTAGTAAGTTCCATCATGCTTACAATTCGTCGGGTGCTATAGAAACTGTCACACCCCGGTTTTTGTTATTCTTCAAACTAAACAATTGATACTCAAATACAGTATAAGTGCTCTAAAAAAAATATAGGGATACAAATATTAAAATGTTGAGTTCCTGCTTGAATTTTTTCAAAAAGAGGATACGCAAAACCTGTTATGAAGAGTACATCCTATATTAAACTTTGTGACTATTAGTTAACAAAATATGTTTTGTTTCACAAAAGAAACTTGTACTACATTAATTTACATATACCAAAACCCCATTGTTCACTACGGGTAGCCCATACTACAAGTGTACCTAACAAATATATATATTACATCATTCCTACAAAAAGATTCAGTCTTTGATACAAAAGGCAAGGCCTCAAAAGACTTTCAATGCGAACAAACAGCATCCAATCACAGTAAAGCATTGCTCAAGCATTATTTCCTGCATAGGTCTTCTGACCTGCATCTAAAGGTGGAAGGAATAGGGTGATTTCACAACTCAGTAGGAAAGTTTATAACCATCCTAAGCATACCCTTAAAAACCTTGAATTAAACTTTTAATAGCATGCATGATAAACATTTTATAACCATTAACAAATGTGTAATCATGTCAAACATGTATGCATGTGTTTGCTGGTTTCATCTTTGCTTTTCCTCATCCATCCTTTCACAACTGATAAACTGCTAACCCCCACCAATCTATACATCAGATATCAATGCTCCACAAGATAGTCGATCAATATAATAATGACTATTCTGGGACATCACCCAAGGGCAAGTCATACCTCGTGTCTTTTGGGACTCATACCCAAGGGTAGGACCAACCCCGTGTCTTTAAGGACTAAAACCCAAGGACATGACCAACCCCATAAACCCACATCAGAGTGTCTTCCTCGAGGGCTTTAAGGACTTTCACCCAAGGACCCTCGGTCCCACATAAACAATATATCAAATGATAATGCCTGTAATATCACATAAACACTTCCCACCAATCAATTCTCTTAATATCATCTGTGATAATTCCATATCCTTCTTGCAATGCAACCACACCATGAACCATTTCAACAACACAGAACCATGAATCTTCATACCAATATATGTTCCAATATCATGGTAACATTTTTAATGCAATAAACCGAGATGCAATGACACATTAAAACATTTTATTAAATCATAAAAATAACATGAAATTCCAACAAATGATTCAAGGAAAGAAATCAGATACACCATAGAATAGCATAAAATTCCCTACCTTACACCAGTTCCTTTTTCTGTTTCTTCTATGTAGGGGCTCTTTGCCTATTACGAGGAACTGAAATGAAACAACATAATTTAGGTTTCCTAACCATTAAAATTCATTCAATTAAAACTTATGAAATTTTCCTTTCTTACTAATTTTTAACAACTTTCTGTTATTTATTTTTTTTACTTCTCATATTCCCCAATTAATTACCAAACACTAATTCTTTTGATTTTCTTAAAGCCTAACCTATTAACAAATCCCAAGCGTCCAAATAACCTAATTAATCACATGTTTACTAATCTATTTTTCAATCAAACCAAATTAAACAAAGATTCATGCTGATATTACCATTAATAAAATACTTAAGCTAAAATACTTTAATATTTAATTAATTGTGATTTTTAACTAAAATGGGTTTATAGCTAATTACACTCAACTTTTACACAAATTTTACCGTTAATTCTTTTCAGCATACCATTAGGAACCAAAATAAACAAAAATTACAAAATTAAACAACTTGCTTACCTCAAATCTACACTTTCTCTCTCTAACCCAAGTTGTTGCAGGTGAACTGGTGCAAAACGAGCTGCAACCCCTTTTAAACGGGTCTCCATGCAACCAAGCACGAGCTGGCAGGCCACATGGCTGCCACCAATCCACCCAAGTAGGAGGTGGCATTCCACTAACTTCAATTTCCCAATTTTGCACTTTAGTCCTTCAAGTTATCAAAAATAAAACCCATAATTGCCCATTAGTCCTTTAAGTTTTCATAACCCTAATCAGTCCCTAAGAACCTAATAAGCATGCTTAGGTCATTAACTAATCCCACTTAACCTTAATTAAAGTTTAATTCATAATTAAACATGATTAGCACTAAACTAGTTTTAACATCTAATAAGCAAGCTTAAAGTTAAGTACTAAAATAATCATTGTTGCCTATTTAATTCATCAGTACTAGGTATTACAGAAACGACTGAGGAATTCATGTTCCATTTGATCCCAACTATCGATACACTCAGGTGCAAGGTCTATGTACCAATCGAAAGCATTCCCTCGGAGAGAATGAATGAATTGTTTAACTAATAAGTCACCATATGTACCTGCATTGTTACAAGTTTCAACAAAATGGGCAACATGTTGTTTCGGATTTTCCTTCTCGTCAAATGATTGAAATTTTGGAGGTTGATAACCCATAGGTATACGTAGGTTATCAATCCTCTTAGTGTAAGGTTTAGAGTACATGAGCGTACTATGTGAGGGTCCACTGTACTACGCTCTAATGGTGTTAGTTATCATGTCCTGAAGTTGTTGGATAGATAATGACGCCACTAAGGCAGATTCTGCCGCTTGTCTCTCAACTTGCATTGTCCTATATGAATGTAGTGCATCATTGAGAGGAGATGCAACATTCGAAAGGTGGTTGAATCCTTGACTTGACTCACCTATATTTTGTACTTGTGCCTCAACTTTGTTTATGAGGGATGCTATCTACATATCCTTCTCCTCAACTGTCTTGGTGAGTTTGGCAATGGCGCAAGCCATCTCTGCTAATTGCTCCTCTACAGATGTAGTGTCAGTTGCCATTACCGACATAGTCATCGAGAAAGGAGAAGTAAAAGAGTCGGAATGATTAGTGTAGTTTTCCTCCTTTGACATTCCAGTTAGCGATCCGAAGTATGAACCAGTGCTAAAGTTGGCATCGATAATAAAGCAAGAAGATTTATCCCTAAAGTCCTATAGTGTTGAAGGGAGTTTTCTCCTGCTACAAGGACTATGGCTTTTTGCCCCCAAAGAGACCAAGGTGATGAGTGGTTGGTGCTTGTCACGTGTTCTTACCGGTTTTAGCAAACAAGCAGACTCACTTGTTTGTTTTGTTGAGAATGAAGATATTTATTTTGCTTTGCTACGAGTCATGGGGCCCATAATGGCATCATGTGTCGATTGAGCAATGATGAGCTTGTCATTGCCCTTGTTGACATGCACAACTTGAGTTCTTTTGGGTGTCATTGACATGGTAGAAATCAATCTTCTAACAAAAGAGATGAGAGGCAGAGATGTCCCACCGGGCATGCCAGAAATTTGTATGCACCAAAATTCCTGCAAAATTAGCAAAACAAAATAGAAAAATAGTACGAACAAAATATTTATTGAAATTAAAATATTGTGGGTACAATCTCCAAAATAATATTTTCCCTCAAATTCTTTTGCTTTGATCACACTTTGGAAGACGACGATGACGTTTTCTTGATTTCGAAGATTAATTGAGGGTCACAAGTGGCTTATTCCCGAATGACCTTGTTGAATGGCGAAGAATGCGTGTAGCAGTTTTTTTGCCGTTTACCGAACTTGCAGGGAGATTTGATGAAGCTCTTTCTTTTGTTGTGAAGCCCCTTTTCCCATACAAAGTTACCTTTGGATTTTCTCCTTAGGATTTTCCTTTTTGAATTTTTCTGATTTCTGAATTTCCTTTCCTCTTGATAGAAGACACATCTATTTATAGGTGAAGATAGGGAATTTGAATTTCGAATTCCCGAATTTTAGTTGTTTAATTCAAGGGATTTAGTTCCTTGATTTTAGTAAATTTTCTTCTCCTAAGAGGTTTGACCAACAAGATAATAATCATAATAATAATAATAATTTTCTTATTATTATTATTATCCTTTTTATAGTTGGAAATTAGGGAAACTTATCCATAAGAGGATATCATTTTTTTTTTTTGGAAGACCAAATTAATGATAATTTAATCCATTAATTTGTTATGTCTACAATTTAATTTCAAAGAAAAGAGTCAAAAAATCGATTTTATTTTTTCTTGTTAGTGCTTTCCTTAAGTGTGTGGCGGTGTTATCATTGTGTTGGAGAAAAGAAGCAATTAGTATCCACAATTATGTTAAATGCTTATAGCATATTAAAAGAATCCATGAAAATAAATAAATCCAAAGAAATTTTTCTTCCATTACTCTCCTTTGAATTTGTTTTAAAATGCATTGGTTTCAACATGATTTTTTAGTTTATTTTATATACAAATAAAATATCATTTTTTTACTTTATTTGTTAAGAAGAAAAATTTAATAGAACACAATCCAAAAAATTTAGGGAAATTGTATTGTAATTCCAATCAACAATTATTATTAAAAATGAAATAAAGAATAAAATAGATGTAAAAAAAAAGCGGAAAATCGATTCCGTTTCCTAGCCGCGAGGGCTCCTCAATCGGCATCAATAGGGAACGTCAAAAGAAGCACAAATAAATGTGAAAAATCGTTTTCGATTCCTAACTTTGTCAGCTCCTTAATCGGCAGGAATCGGGAACGCTAAAAGAAGCAAACGAAGATTATTTATAAAACCCTGCCTCCAAATTTGAGAAGGCCCAACCCTCACCACCCTTGACATTCCCGCCCTCTCTCATTCTGTAATGGCCCCGGATTCTCCAACCCCAGAAGAGGATCTGCAGGTCCCCGACTCCGAAGAAGAAGAAGATGTGCAGATTCCTGACTCCGAAGAGTATTCGCCGGTCCCGGACTCCTTGAAAGAAGTAGTAGAAGCTTCAGAAGAAGCGCGAAAAGTGTCGTCGGAAGAAGAGGAAGCATCCGCAGAAGAGTCGTCTGAAGAAGAGGAAGCATCCGCAGAAGAGTCGTCTGAAGAAGAGGAAGACCCAACTGTGAAGCCAACCCCTACAATACCCGGAAAGCGCCCAGCAAAGAGCAACCTAGAGGGTAAGGAGGCAAAGCGTGTGAAGGAAGAGGCGCAGCCAAATAGAAACGATAATGGAGAAAGAAATAATGTTGAGTCTCTGGTGAAGAAGGAAGGAATGGAGTCCGAAAGGGAAAAGATTGAGAGGGAGTTGAAAATTGAACAATTGGAGCTAATCATGCGGTTTGCCCAGCTGAAAAAGGACATTGCAAACTTAAGACAGAAAGCATCAAGATTTTCTATCCCGTAAGTTATTTTGGTTTTTGCGTTCATTTGGTAGCAATCTTGCTCTGTGATATGTATTGATCCGGTCTATCATCATACTAATAGCTAACTTCTCTCTCTCTCTCTCTCTCTCCCTCTCTCTCTCTCTTTCAGATGCAGTGACGACGAGGGGTCTTCAAGCAGAATTGGGGACGAGTGGTCTTTAAGCAGGATGAGGTGTGAGTGGCGTAGTCTATGGTGTAATTGGCGTAGGCTATGATGGTAACTAATAGTCTGGCAGGAACCTCTGTCTCTAATTACTTTTTGATAAACACTTTAGTCCTATTTATGATGTCCATAACTGGATAGTTTTGCTAAAACTTTCATGATGTTACTGCTGTATGCTTTAATATAATAGGCTGTGATGGTTACTAATAGTTTTGTTAAAATTCCCATGATGTTTCTGAAGTCTCGCATCGAAAGAGAGACAGAAAAATTAAGGAATTTAATAGAAAAGCTATCACTCACATGTTGGCTGTATTCAAGAGGTCAATATATTCTTAAATGAGGGAGCTCTGTATGTTAGATGATAATAGTTCTGCGAGTAGAGAGGACCAACATGCTTCTCCATACCTTTAAATTCGAAGCGCATGCAATAAATTTATCAAGTGGTGTGTCAATCATTTTGGAGTTGTCATTTGTGCAGGAGGTCATGTTAATTGGTGTTTGGGAGTCTTTGGCTCAAAGGGTACTGGGCATACTCGGCCTTTGGAAGAGAGATCCTCAAGAGGCTTTCTGCTATCATTGGAGTTGACAGGGAGGAGAGCTTTTCTTAGAGAACAATGAAGAGCTTTAAATTTCTCACTAATTGGTGGTGATCCAATGGAGTTGGCAGATTTCATGGTTGTCATTTGCCAATGCATCATCTATGGAAAAGCAAAACATTTTTTAAAGCTTTAGAATGGCAATTTATATCTTTGAACCAACCAATTAGAAATAAGTCGAAGGACAATTAATCCTTTCTAGAAAGCTTCCATGGAAAATTCAAGCAGCATATAAATAGCTACACAACCAAAGCTGTGGAAGCAACAAAAACAGTTTTAGAATATTTTGGCCTTATAATCAATTTTGATGTCCTTGAATTTTCTTAAGCAGCAGATCAAGTCCAATAAATCCATATAGAAGCAAAATACAATGCAAAATTGTATTTGATTCTAAGGCAGCTGAAGTTGAATGCATTGTTTATGATGTATATGCTTACCGGAATTTGGTATATTAGATCTATCTATGAATCACCAAATGACTTGGGAAAGGACCATTCCTAACTAGCTGGCCCAGTTCATTATTTAGGCTTAAATAAGAGTGCTGCATAAATATTAGAAAATTTTAACTAAAATAACATGGCAAAAAAGCTTGTTACTTAAACAATTGATCAGTAGTTGGTAAGGTCATTAGATAAAATAAGCAACTCATGAACAGCAACTCATGAACAAGCTTATGCTCCGAAACTTATCACTGGCTGTTTAAACAAATGAGGCTCAACCTTAAAATTCAAGGTTAAATATTTAACAAGCTAAGGTAGCCAAAATGTGCCTTGGCTTGGTTAGAGTTGAGTAGGCTATGAAAGTCAAGGTAAGTACCTTCCGGTTTAAGTCACAACTTATTAAAACCTCACTAAGAACAACTAAAGGAAGTTGTGAAATAGAAAAGTGAGTAGGAATGAATTGATGTTAGCTTCACTAGTTACAACTATGGTTTTTTGTGACTAACAATTCTGTATTTGCATCCCAAGCAAACAAATGTTGGACTAGGCTTTCAACAAGCTCAATTAGACTTGTGAACATGCCCAAACTATACCAAAAAAAATAATATCATAGCTTAAATATGAAGGTTGAACTTGGGCTGATGTAGTTTTGTCAACCCATGATTCAAATTCAACCAAGCCAAGTTTGAACAGCTAGCTTGATTGGCTTATTGGATAAAAATGTGTCGCTGCTCTTCGGACCAAATATTAAAATATCAACTTTGACATATCTATATGAAATCAATCTTGATAGGGAGAATGGGCAACCTTCGAGAAAATTTAGATTAGATTAGGAAAATGATTAGAAACCTAGGAAGTGGTTTCTTATATTTGAATCTTGTTTTAATAATTATTTACTCAAGAATATTTGAAAAAAAAAAAGAGGCAGAAAAAAACTATGGAGCTTTGTCATTAGAAACGCTCATACTAAGATAATAATGCTTAACATTGAGCTAGCTGAAGTTGCCAGGAGAAAACCTGAGCTCATCAACAAGGTTGAGAACAGTGGCCAAGACTCTGGGTCATCACTCTGTTGATTTTAGCAAGCATGAGGCCGGCTTGATGACGTTTTGTTTTGCTAGAAAAATAAATATCCAAATGATTAAGTTGTCACATAAAAGATGTTAGACAGTTATCTATTTAACCTTATGATAATGATACTTTGATTCGACTGTAACCGATCTAAAAATTTTTCCATGTAAAACATTGTTAACACCTTAAAATTTTCAGTTCAGAATCTAGCTTTATAACCCCAGTGCCTACTGATTCATAACAAGCCCATACGAATTGATCTATTGCTTGCTGCAAAGGCAAAGAGCCCAAGCCTAAACAATTGCAGTGAACCCTGATCTATCTTTTAAAGAGATGGCTAAGAAGAGGGTTGATCAAGGAAAATGTACTTTTTTTTTCCTTCTCATATTTTCCCTTCTTTCCCTAATCCATATGTTCATATATTGCAGAATTAATTTTAAAAAAAAAAAAAATAGATTTGAAGAAAAAAAGTTATATCCTTGTTAATGGGGAACAGGTTTGCATCCAGACAAGCAGTTGACAGAATATTCCAACATGAAGAACAGGTCACAAGGAGCTTGTAATGTCATTTGTTTCATGTTCAGGCCCTTGATAGTCACACTGATGTAGGACAACCCTAGGATGGTTGCCTACACTCAAGGGTAAGTGGACTAGGGTTTTATTTTTTAGGGTGTAAGGAGAGGAACAAGGAATAAATTTTATGGTATAGAAAATTATAAGATAAGAAATAAAGAGAAAGAAGAAACAATGAAGAAAAGATGGAAAACCTTAAAGGCTCACTAAGGCCTTCTAGAAGTCTCACATAGAAGAAAATCAATATAGTCTCACCATTGAGGGTTGCAACTCTGCAATGAAAGAAAATATAATATTATTCATATCAAATCATCCCTTTGATTTACATTGATTAGCCTACTTATAGGCTTCTCTAAGAAATTCAAAGTCTACTAGGACTCTAATAACCTATTATGATTCTAATTCTAATTATAACATCCAAAGTCTACTAGGACTCTAATAACTTATCATGACTCAAATTCTAATTATATCATAGCTCAACTAGCTAATCCTAATTAGACTCTAACAAATATTAATCCTAATTTAATTCCAAGTAATATTAATCCTACTTTAATTACAACTAATACTAATTTCCTTTCTTGATATATATCTTGAAGATTCATCCTCATCACACACTTATGGGAATGCTTCTACAGGAAACAAATTTGCATGGATTGCCTCTTAAACTTGATTTTGATTCTCCTGATATTAAATATCAAAAATCTTTTTGCATCTTGATTTGATCTAAACTTGTTCTCTTATTTTAGCAATTACTAATATGCATGTTTTCATATTGAAATGGATGGGGATATGTCCTGCTTTCAAGTCCAGAGCTTTGTTTCTCACTATAGTTGGCTATTTCCTTCTGGACTATGTACAATTCACATACGACTAACTGGTTTGGGATTCAACCTTAATGGGCTTGCTCTATTAATCTCTTAACTGCTACACTGAATTCTCTACTTTCATTAGTAGAAAATCTCTGGCGATTTTTTTATGTTTATTGTTATTATGATGATGTTCAACACAGCAATGTTTAGTAACCAATTATAGGTATATGAAAATTTTATCCTTGAAACTATTAATGCCCCCTTTAATGTTTGTTCCGGTATCAATTATTTTATGGTTAGATGGAATCCAACTATCTTGAGTGACTCCTCATCATGGACTTGTATGGCAGGGTGTCGCTTAAATAAGAAAATACAGGGTCCCATCCCTAGTCAATTGGTAGAGATAATGAGCTCAAGCTTGCTTTAGGTTCACATAGTTATTGTTTTATTGATGCTATTTTATCCTATCCTTTATGGTTGAGTTTCACATTCATATGTTTAAATAAATGTTGGACTTGGGATAAAAACATTCTGGAAGCTGGTCAATGTACTCAACCATCCGATTTTCCTTTGTGCCTTGATTCATTCTTTGAAGGTCTAGTGTTTGCAGTGGAGTGGCCTTCCTTCAACCTTGGATGATAATTTTTGGCAATTAAGGTCAATTGCCTTATTGGATGATAATCTTAGTTTGATTGTTTGTTTATAAAATATTACACCCTCCACTATTATTGCTTATCCTTGATGGTAGTTCCAAGAATCCATGTTATTCCTAGTTTCTGTCACTCTTTAAGTCTTGAATTAACCGTTTTTTGATGCACTCGCTATTTTTCTAAGCCTTTCTTGCCTTTCCCATATAAAACCATTATCATAGATTTCCATTGATTTGCTCAACCGACATTGGGATCTTTGAAATCTAAGTATACAATGATGTTTATTGCATTTCAAAATCCTAATTGTGACATGAATCCAAGGATCTATCAAGAAATTGATCAAAGTAGTCACCAAACAAAAGTTAAATTTAAAATATGGCCCAATAGCTTAGGTGTAGGACCGGTCTAGTCCAATTCTGAAATTTCCCGAAGCTATTCATGAATTGTCCCAACATTGAAAACAATGACACGAGCCCAAGCCCAAGCTTGTTGCACATAATTCAATAATTCTTGTATGCTATGTGTGCTGATTATTTTTTGAAACGTATACATACTTTCAATAGCGGTTAGAAATTAAAATAAAGGTTAGAAATTAAAATAAAGGTATGTGAATTAATATTATTGATTATTTGGCCCACCTGGTTTGAAGTTTGAAGGATAGGGAACCCGATGTTTGAGAAGGAAACTGAATGCCCAGATAATAAAAAAGATCATAGGTCCACATACCTATTGGTTCTGAGCCAACTAGAGTCAGGTTCATCTAGCTATATGAAAGTCAGACAACCTTCCTCCCTTCTTTATGCCTCTCAGAGAGTCTGCCAAGCAATAATAAAGTTGGATGAACTCTTTTCCTACACAAAAGGATATCCGGACGGGTGGTCCGGACACGCCATTCCGAAGCTTAAGTCAGGCAAAGATAGCTCAAGCTACTTAATGGGAAAGAGTGGATAGGCATATGTGTGCGTGTACCTTGTTTGTGCTTTCTAGATGGTTTATATAGTGCTGATGAGAATGTCATTGTAGTGTTGTCTAGGCACTTTGACTTTCTTTTATAATGATGATTGTCCTATAGGCGGCTGGGCAATCATCACAGTTTTGGGGGGCTGGTAGGTGCCATCAGCTAATGTGCTAGGATCTTGGACTGTGCAGCCGTCTATCCCCTTTACCTGTTGATAGAGGTCCCATTGGCCGTTCATATGTCAAGTGCTAATGATTATGCATGCCAGTGGGTCTTGAAGACTTGACTGGACAGTCCTACCTGTTTGGGGGGTCCGACCCCCCCTTGTTGTCTGGCCCTGTAAGGGAAAAGGGTCTTCTCATGCCTGGTGCCAGACGGATCCAATCATAATTCGGACGGGTTGCATGCCTGTGTTAGACGGTCAAGGTGTTCGAGTTGGAAAAGGGACACGTGGAGGGGAGCCCCTCACAATGCCCCCTTAACCCGTCTACCTATGTTTGGTGAGAGGTGGAAACAGTTGAGTGTCTCTTCAAGTCATCCAGGTGCTTTTCTTTACCGCCTTCACCCTTATCATAGATCGCCTAAAAGGTAATGAGATGTACCTTCACCAATTGATCTTACAGGAATGGCTGATGAGACAAAGAATCCTTCTTAATTCAAGAACCTAGGTTCGTAGAGGATAAGTGGAGTACATTGATGGTCAAGGAGTGGAGCTTAAGAAAGGTCTTGGCTTCAGCACTATTACTATCAAGTTTAGGAAGAGTAAAGGAGATGACTAAGGGTCCAACTATTGGTGAGGACCTTCTTCTGACAATAAAAACTACCAAAAAATTGTCTACTCTTGATGATATCAGGCTTTCGCCAACCTCTCGGAGTCAACAGTGATGGACAAGTCAGTAGGCTTGTGCTATCAGGTAATTAAGAAGTGATGGAAATATTAGCCACATTACTTTGTTCCCAGATTAATTCCTTTGTGTAATGGCTCTCTTGATGATAAGCTCTTCAATTTAATTTGGAGGTTTGTCACCGTTTAACTGCATTTGGTGTAACTCAAATTAGTCCGAGAGATCAACCTAAGAAATCAGTGTTGCTAGTGAACTAGATAACTGAGAAGTTGTCTTTGACCAAAGTGGATTTTTAATAGGAGGTTGTTTAGATTGCATCTATTGTTGAGAGAAAAAAGAGTTGAGCAACCTCTTTAAAGACACCCATCATGCAAAGATAATGTGCAAAAATAGACTTGCATTACTTGTAGGAAATATGGGAAAAAAAGAAAGTAGATATTCACAACAAAGTGTTGAATCAATTGGCAAGCGATCTTTTGGCTCGTGATGAACAGAACCAAACAAAGGGTATGTGCTTGGATGGAGCAAGGCACACCTTAAGCTAGGGATTGAGTCCTTTACTCCTTTAGAATTCAGAACAAGCAGTGAATCTAATGGATTGTAAAGGTAGTTTTTGGTCAATGATGTGTCATTAAGCATTGGAGGCGGTTTAACAAGATCTGAATTGAAGGTTCTTGTTTGGACCATGCCCTCATTTAAGAAGTGTTTATGATAAGCATTGGTTAGGTTTTCCTTTACTGATATTTATATGTCATTGCCAAGGATTGGGGTTAGGTGATTGATAAAATTGAGCAAGGAAAAAAGGTAAGGACCCATTCTGATGCTTCAGGAGGGAGTAAGCAAATGACTATTGAGATGCCAGAGACTAGAAATGTAGCAAAGGTACCTTCAACAGACCTTGTTATGCCCTTTAAAACCAGAGGTCTGAGTTATACATTGGAGGTGAATATTAGTTCCCCTTTGCGAGGGATAGGATCATCCTCATATTTTTCTACATTGGGTCCTTCATTCTCTGGAATGGCAACACACCCATCCAACATTTAGTTTAGTAGCCTGTTGTTTGTTTGGTTTCATTTTGTTGATAGACTGAAACAAGAAACTTTGTTGTGACGAATTATATTTTTAGTAGTTACTCTATAGCATTCTGTTTTATATCATGCGTGTGATGTTAATTATGTAAGTTTGAGATATGGCTCGAGGAATTGTATGTAGAATACTGCACATGTGTTGCCCATAAGATCTTAATACTATGCAAGCATGGAGATTGAGTTGTGGTCGGGCTTAATCGCACAATGAGGATGGCTTTTCCACTAGTTGCATCGGATGCACCTATATATGATATGGCTAGTCACAATCCAATTAATTACGCATTGATCCCCTTGTGGCTGGTTACCATTATAGAATTGGGCCTTAGATTGAAGCTTATGTTGAGCATATAAGAAACTAAGAGGCCCCAGTCATACAACATTGAGGCTTAACCATCACACATTTTATTATTGTTAACATTGACTTATGCACATATGGGTATGTCATATGTAGTAGCCTGATAGGAATAAAAAAGGTGCAACCTAGATTCTATATTCACATAAAATGCGTAGGAGCAGGTACTTAAAGATTGTCAAGGTCATGCATAATACCTTTTTAGATGCACCTGGTTTCAAGGTCATAGCAATTGAGTACCATCAGGGTAGGCAAGCCAATAGGCACCTGCAGGCATCATCTTTAAGATACAAAATGGGTCATCTCATGGTCATGCTAGTTTTCCCTTGTTAGGTTACTTGTTAGGGTCTAAGATGGCCTAGAGTACCAAATCACCTTCATTTATAGGATGGTGTCAAACCTTCCAGTTATAGGTACAAGTTATTTGCTACTGGTAGGTTGCTGCTTGAATAACTACTATATTTCTTTTTTCCTTTAAAAAAGTGATTGCATTAGATAAAGCCTCATGGTTGGCTTTGTTATCATATGTTTGTACTTGTATGGAGAGTAGCTCTACTTCTATAGACACGATAACTTCTGCTTCATAAGACAATAAGAACAGGGTTTCCTTGGTGGCATTATACAGGGTAACTCAGTAAGCCCACAGGATAGCAGGTAATTCCTCACCCACCTGCCTTTAGACTATTCTAACCTCTTCTTTAGAGCTGTAATAATGGTTTTATCATTGGCTTTTGCTTGTTCGTTTCCTTGTGGATAAGCTAAAGTAGAAAGATGATGCTCTACATGCAACTCCTAACATAAGTTTTTAACCTCTTATGACTCGAATTAAGTTCTTTTGTCTGTGGTGATCTCTCAAGGAATGTTGAATCAACAATAATACTTTTCTTGAAAGGGATGGAGATAGAAGGAAACTTAACCTCCATGATAAAACTTAACAATTCAAATTGGGTTATGTGGAAGTCCATGATGGAAGATTTTCTCACCATCAAAGATCTTTCAGATACTCTTGAGGGTGAAGAAGCTAAGCCCAAAGATATTTCTAATTTGGAATGGAATAAGTGAACAAAAAGGTAATTGCCTATATTAGGCAATGGATTGACACATCCTCACATCACCATGTGGCAAATGAAACAAATGCCCATAATTTTTAGAAGAAATTGGAATCAGTGTTTGAAAAAAAAAAAACTACTAGGAATAAAATTTTCTTGTTAAAAAAGTTAGTGAATATGAAGTTAAAGGAATGAACACTAATGAAAAATCACTTGAATGCTTTTCAGAGAATTGTTAATCAGTTGGCTACTATGAAAATGGTTATGGATGATGAAATGCAAGCATCTTTGTTGTTGTGTTCACTGCCAGACAATTGGGAAACTTTTGTTATGATTATTAGCAACTATATTCTGAATGGTGCATTGTCTATGGATCTTGTGAAGGTAAATTTTTTCAATGAAGAGACGCGAAGGAAGGCTTATGACACAAAAAAATGAAATGGCCCTCATCACATAAAGTAGAGGAAGAAATAAGAATAGAGGATAGAAAGGCCATGACAAGTCCAAGGGAAGGTCTCAATCCAAAGATAAAATCAAATGTTTCCATTGTGGAAAAGAAGGGCATATGAAAAGGAATTGTCACGTTTGGAAAAAGAAACAGAATAAGTAGAATTAGAAAAAAGAAGATGACAAAAATACCACAGTCTTTGTATTTAATAGTGATGAAGTTTTAGTGCTCTCAAATGAATATTTACAAGTAGATGAACAAGGAGTTGAGTGGATTATAGACACTACAGTCTCTTACCATGCTACTCCTCACTTGGAGTTGTTTTCTAATTATAGAGTTTGAGACTTTGGCACAATTAAGATGAGAAACTCTAGTCACTCCAAGATTGTAGGGATGAGTGATGTTTGCTTTGAAACCAATATGAGGTACAAGTTGACATTGAAAGATGTAAGGCACTTTCCAGATTTTACACCTTAATTTGATGTCAAGTTTTGTCTTAGACAAGCAAGGTTATGAAAACCACTTTGGAAAAGGCAAATGGAAGCTCACTAAGGGCTCATTGGTTGTTGCAAAAAGAGAAGCATGTTGCATTTTGTACAAGACCCAATGGAAAGTTTGTAATAATGAGTTACATGCTATAGAGGGTACTTCTTTGGTGTTATGGCATAAAAGGTTGGGGCATATAAGTGAGAAAGGATTGCAAGTTTTGACAAGGAAGTCCTCAATTCCCTTGGCCAAAAATGAATCATTGTCATCTTATGATCATTGTTTGGTTGGAAAACAACATAGGGTTTCCTTTAGTAGCAGATCTAAGAAGAAGTTCGAGAAGTTAAAGTTGGTATACTCTGATGTTTGTGGCCCCATGGATGTAGAAACTATTGGAGGAAATAGGTACTTTGTCACTTTTATTGATGATGCTACTAGGAAGGTATGGATTTATTTGCTCAAATTAAAGGGTTAAGTCTTTTAGTATTTTCTACAGTTTCATATCATGGTTGAGAGAGAGACTAGAAGGAAATTGAAGTGTCTCAGGTCTGATAATAGATGTGAGTACACCTCAAAGGAGTTTGAAACTTATTGCACTAAGAATGGTATAAGGCATGAGAAAACAATTACTGGCACTCCACATCATAATGGTGTGGATGAAAAGATGAATCGCACCATCATTGAGAAGGTTAGGTGTATGCTAAAGACTACAAAGTTGCCTAAGGTGTTTTAAGGTGAAGCAGCTCAAACTGTGTGCTATTTGATAAACAAATCTCCATCAAGTCCATTGAACTTTGAGGTTCCAGAGAACACATGGACAAAAAAAATATGTTTCTTATTCCCACTTTAAAGTCTTTGGATGAAAAAGTTTTGTGCATGTTCCCAAATAACAGAGATCCAAACTTGATGATAAGACAATTCCACATATCTTTATTGGGTATGGTGATGAAGAGTTTGGATTCAGATTGTGAGATCCAACTAAGAAGAAATTGGTGAGAAGTAGAGATGTGGTATTCCAAGAGGATCAAACCTTAAGAGATTTTGACAAAGCTAATCAATCTAAAGGTACAAATGATGACTTCATTGAGTTGGTATCTATTCCTCTATCATTAGAGCAACCTAGAAATGAAGAGGAGGAAATTGATGAGCTACCAAGATATGATGGTGTAAGTGACATACCTACAGAAGAACTGGTTGAGCATGATGAGCAAGGAGAGCAATCACTTCATCAAGAGGATTTGATACCCCAAGCTAGGAGGTCTACTAGAGAGCATCGTCTCTCTACTAGATATCCCTCCTTTGAGTACATGTTAGTAATTAACGAGGGGGAGCCACAAAGTTTTCAAGAAGCTATGCAAGATGAAATGGATTCCTTGCAGAAAAATAAAAACTATGAATTGGTACAACTTCCTAAAGTTAGAAAATTTTTAAAATGAAAATTAATATGATGTTTTTAGTAAAAATAAATAATAATATTTTAAAAACTTTAACAATAAATTAATTAGAGCATTCCAAAAATTCATAGATATCTAAATTTATTTTCAAATTAACATTAAATCGTAAGCAATAAATGTAGAATGAATGGATAAGAATTTATTTTACATAAAATATGAAATAAAATTAACTTTAAATTGTAAGCAATGGATATAGAAAGAATGAATAATCATTACTTTTTAAAATAAATTATGAATTCTTGCATTCAACAAAAATTGAGATCATTTTCTTTGGTCAAAGAAGAGTAATTTATTTTGCTGCATATTATAATATTAATATTTTAATAATCTTATCTAAATTAACAAGGTTTTTCTTTTTTTCATTATGTGTATACATTTACTACTCAATTACTAATGAAGTATTCTAGGCTAGTTTAGTTCATATATATATATATATATAGTCTATTTAAAAAAGTATTGATGCAGAAATAAGAGAAAGCAATGCAGTTGCTCTTAACAATTTTATCCAAAAAGTTATAATATTAATTAGCTTGATTTTTTGTTTCAAATGAATTCTAAAAATTACTAAATTTATTAAGGAATCCAATCTCACTTAATAATAAAATTAATACTAATTTAGTTTAAAAATTATAATATTAATTGGCTCAATTTTTAGTTCCAAATACTTTTAAACTTGTAAGGTTCACTAATGATCACAAGACATCAAGTGTCACCCAATTTAGATTTCACTTGTGTAATAAGAAAATTTAGGAAGAATATCTAATCATGTGCAAAAGAGAATCTGTCATAGTTGTTGTACATTTTCATCTTGGTGCCTAGGATGATGAGCCAATGCGGCGCCCGAGATTTTTGGCCTAGATGGTACCAAGAGGGCAATCAAAAAGACCTTAGTCTTGAGTTCGAATCCTAGGAAGGCCACTCTGGGTCGCTTTGGCACCAGAGCCAAAAGTCTTGGGCGCCGCATTGGCTCATCAGCCTAGGCACCGAGATACAAATGTACAACAATAGTAATTTTGGATCAATTTTAGTATAAAGAATTTTGATATTAGTTGACTTGAGTTTTTAGTTCCAAATTACTGTTATATATTATTAAACTAGTTAACAAATCCAAAACATTTTTGAATCATTATTGTATTTGCATTTAAATGCATTGTATGTGTGTTTAGTCCTACAAAAGTTTTGATAAATTTCCTAACTTCCTCAAATTTTCTTATTGAGCAATTACATTTAAAACTTAAAAAATTAGTCAATTAATATCATAATTTCCAAGTTAAAAAATTTTCCAAAATGACTATGCCTATTTGTCGTATGTCCACAAATATTTTTTGTTGGAGGGACTCCAAAATCAAGTGATATTTAATGTATTAAATTCATAATTTTTAAAGATAATTTGAAATTTAAAATTAAACCGATTAATATGATCGATCGATCAATCAATACTAGAATTCCTTGGACCAAGTTGGTTAAAAATATGTTATTAGTAATTGGATAGTAAATATATGAATCTTAATTTATTTGTATATTTAGAAAAAAAAAAAAAAAAAGGAAGAAGAAGAAGAAGAAATATGCTTATTTGTATAAATTGGTTTAAATACATATTGAAAACGTACGTAAATCTTTTGGTTTTCAAGAAAAACTCTTCGGTAGTTGTGTTCTTTGAAAAATAAAAATAAAAATAAAAAATAGAAGCTGGAAAGCCACCAACAGCATTCTTAATTCTTCATTTTTGATGACTGATACGCGGATGGATTTGGAGTAGTGGAGGACATAGTAGAGACTGCAGTTCCAAATACCAGAGCGTTCCAAGGTACGTAAATGTAAGTTCCATGTTGTATGGAGTACTGAAGAAGTAAAAAATAAATAAAATGCTTTGTTTTTTGTTTTCTCTCATCTCTTTTGAATACATATTTGCAAGTGCAAGCCTCCAACGGTACCAATCAAAATGATCATTTTGTTGTATTGAAATGAAATTTCCTCCCAAAGTCAAAATTTCTCTTGGAAGGTTGCTTAATTAGCTGGAAATTTCTTACTTGAAGTAGATAACTTCCTCTGGTAGGAGAGCTGCCGAGGACTCCCGGATCACAGTCCACTTGAGTGGTTAAGGTGCGGAAGAGCTGCTTGTTTGAGCCTTGAGGGGCGCTTCTCCAGTTTAGTCTTAGAGGACATTGCTGACGGTCCTGTTCCTAGGATCAGGGATTTCATTGTAAGAAAAAGGAGGTTATAATCGAAACCCATCATGCATCAGACAAAACAAAAAGGCAAAACTAAACTAGTTAGTATGAAAGAGAAAAGAGGCTTTTCTTCTCGATGCTGTCTCCTCTGGTCCTGCTTCTTCTAAGTGCTGGAGGCGTGGAAGTTTCCCATGACATAATAGAAAGTCCTTTTGGTCCCTTCGTAGTAGTAGTCACTCCCAGGCACCCCCTTTGATATCCGACAACTGGCAGATTATTATGTAAGCCCATTCCGTATTCAACCCACTTCTTCCGTAATTTAGAATGTCTTAGCACTACTTGTCAAGCCAGGTGGAGGACTCGTGAAGAAAATGCATGTGCTGAGGATTAAGTTGTGGTTATTAGTGGTATATGTTGGTTGTGTTTATATTAGGACACAAAATTCGTTTGAGAAAATGTTGAAATAAATGTGAATACTATTAATTCATATTTATATTCTGAGTTTCTTTTTTTATTTTAATAGTTTAAATATATCATTTTTCTCTAGAAATGGCGACTGGTACTAAAGAGGAAAGAAAGGGATATAGCATGACGTTGCACATTCCATTGGGCGAAGGCACGTCTAGCTTCAATTTAGAAAATGCAGTGTGCAACCATGGATTCTTCATGATTGTAGGGACCCCTCCCCTTGGGAAACACGTGGCACGCAGCTCATAGTGACGCGTGGCACGTGTTATCAGCCGGACCATCATTATCCGGATTCCCCTAAGGATATGCATGGTGTAGACATCCTATCCGGACCGCCTCAAGGAAAGGCAAACGACGTTTCATCTTCTCCTATCCAAGGAAGAGCAAACGACGCTGGCAGAGCGTACACATCCGGATAGTCTCCACAACACATCCGGATAGTCAGCATGAGCCATCCGGATATAAATCTTCTGGATAGTCAATTAAAGTAAAGCGAGTCTTACACGCAACCACAACAAGCAGCCATGGCCCACATCCCATCACCTGCAGAATGAGAAGACAAGAGGAAGTGACAGCAAGTCACTTCCCACGATCATTCTGCATAATCGCTTCCCACGATCTCTGACGGCCGCATCACCTACCATAGTCTCTGACAGCCATTCATAGGATGATAGTGCTCCTACTAACACCTATTGTCATCATCACAACAGAAAAGATCTCCTCACCATTAATGAGAGGAACAGTACCCCTGAAGCGGGATATATATACCTTCGCACGAAGAAGAAAGGGGATCCCCTGGTAACCTCTTGATACCTAGAAAAAGGCCAACTGATTTATATATCTCTTCCTCACCATGGCTAATAAAACCATCGGAGGGTGCGTCCGGACACCCTGTCCGGATGCCTTTTGCAGGTGCAACCACTGAATCAAGAACCCCTTGTGTGTTGAGAATCACGTGTCCATCCATATAGCAGCAACGTGGACCATCGGATACGCGAGGCGACAACATTGGCGCCGTCTGTGGGAAACTTTTACTTTTTATTTTGATTCAGTCACTGGCAAAGATGGCCACACCTTCCCAAAGTCGATCATCTGGTAGAGAGGAAGAAGATAATCACGAATGGCGTCAAGCCATCGAAAAAAGACAGTTGGCAAGCGAAAAACAGCTAAAAGCTCTCCTCCAGGAGACGGAGAGGTTAAGGGAAGAAAACGCTGTGTTACGCATTCAAGCCTCAACATCAGGACCTCCTCGTCGTCAGCGCTCAAAAGGCCAGGTGGCAAACTCAAAGCCAGAGCCAGAATCAATATATCCTGGGTCAACAGGAGCTATCCCAGGAACGTACAACGCAAGGCCCCATGAGCCACGCACACCCATGCCTCGAGCTCCCCGTGAGGAAAGCTCAGATTCCACTCATTTCTCAGCAAAAAGACAGCGTGATAGAAAATCACAGTTGTCAAGTTCTATGCGCGCAAGACTAGGCCCACAAGAGCCTGGGAGATCAAGGCCACCAGCAGCCACAACCCGGGCGCCACGCCCCGATCCTATGATCGCTCCCATGGTGCAGAACGTACCTCCGCATCGTGACCCCATGGTCACCCTAGCGATGCGGAACGTTCATTCACACCTAGCGGAACGACCAGCTGGGAGAAACCTCCCAAACGAGCCACCCATTGGCTCCATCAGCAAAAGGCTGGATGACATGCTCTCCACGCCCTTTTGCTCTCATATCACCCATTACGAGCCCCCAAGAGGATTCCTCGTACCAAAGTTTTCCACATACGATGGGACCAACGATCCCTTCGATCACATCATGCACTATCGACAGCTTATGACGCTCGATATTGGCAACGATGCATTATTATGCAAAGTATTCCCTGCCAGCCTTCAAGGGCAGGCCCTCTCATGGTTTCATCGCCTACCTCCTAACTCTATTGACAATTTCAGGGACCTCTCTGAAGCATTCGTGGGACAGTACTTGTGCTCTGCTCGACACAAGCAGAATATCAGCACCCTCCAGAACATAAAAATGAGAGACAACGAATCCTTGAGGGAATTTGTGAAACGATTTGGCCAAGCCGTACTCCAAATAGAGGTTTGCAGCATGGATGCTGTCCTACAAATCTTCAAGAGAAGCATTTGTCCAGGCACTCCATTTTTTGAATCACTGGCAAAAAAGCCTCCCACAACGATGGACGATTTGTTCAGACGTGCTAACAAATATTCAATGCTCGAAGATGACGTGCGTGCAGCCACTCAACAAGTTTTGGTTGCCGGACGGGCTTCTAGAGATAACGCGGACAGGCATGCCAAGCCTCCAGACCGTCCAAAACCAGTTGACCGAAGACAGGACGGGCCGAGTCGTCCGAATAGGCCGCCCGCCACACCCCTATCCGTATCATACGAAAAACTTCTCCCAATGATCCAAGGGTTGTCCGACTTCAGGTGGCCTAGACCCCTCGAAACGGACCCATCCATAAGAGACCGCAGCAAGAAATGCGCCTTCCACAAAGACCATGGTCATACAACAGAGACGTGTCGATCCCTCCAGTATCTAGTTGAAAGGCTCATCAAAGCAGGACATTTAAAACAGTACCTCCGCTCAGATACTGGAGGAAGGGACGTATCTCAGCATCATAACTCTGAGGCCCCGAGGGCCCCAGTCGCCCCCAAGGCTGTGATAAACTATATCAATGGGGGCCCGTCTGACGAGGAATACGATTCCAGGCGTAAAAGGCAGAAATTGCTGCGGGCCGCGTCAATACGCGAGCGCATTAATTCCATCCGGCCGGGTCTTACTGGAGAGGGCCCTCGCCCCATAGATGGGACAATCATTTTCCCACCAGTAGATCCCACCCGGACGCTACAGCCACATCGCGACGCCCTCATCCTCTCTCTAGAAATAGGAGATTTTGATGTAAGACGTATCTTGGTTGATCCAGGCAGTTCAGCCGATCTAGTACAAGCATCAGTCATTGGCCATATGGGACACAGTCTCGCGGGTCTCGAAAACCCCGGACGAATCTTATCTGGATTCAACGGATCATCAACAACATCCTTAGGAGACATTATACTGCCGGTTCGAGCTGGACCAGTCACTCTCAATGTGCAATTCTCGGTGGTGCAAGAATTGTCACCCTTCAATATCATCTTGGGACGCACATGGCTTCACTACATGAAAGCCATCCCCTCCACATATCATCAAATGGTGAGTTTCCTCACCAATGAAGGGCAAACTGACTTGTATGGCAGCCAGTTAGCCGCTCGCCAGTGCTACCAAATAGCACGTGAAGCAGTCGCTAACCAGGAAGATGCATCTCCCCCTGAACCTAGCATTGCGCGCGACCAATAGCAATTATTGGGTCCGGTGGACAAGGATCCCCCGGTAGCAGATCCCTTACAAACAATCCAAATCTCAGAAGAGAATGATCACCTCACAAACATCAGTTCCCTCATGACACAAGAAGAAACCCAGAGCATACAGAATATCCTTCGAAGTAACCATGACATCTTCGCATGGACACATTCGGATATGAAGGGAATTCATCCCTCTATCGC
Organism: Vitis vinifera; assembly: GCF_030704535.1. Taxonomy (NCBI): domain Eukaryota; kingdom Viridiplantae; phylum Streptophyta; class Magnoliopsida; order Vitales; family Vitaceae; genus Vitis; species Vitis vinifera. The sequence continues at coordinate 19,804,591 of NC_081821.1, read as the reverse complement.
CTCTCACAAGCTTAACGTCTTTCCAGCAGCCAGACCCATTCGACAGAAGATTAGACGATTTCACCCGGATAGACAAAGAGTTATCCAAGAAGAAATTAACAAATTGTTGGAAGCCGGATTCATCAGAGAGGTATCTTATCCGGATTGGTTGGCAAATGTAGTAGTGGTACCAAAGAAAGAGGGCAAATGGCGAGTCTGTGTTGATTACACCAATCTCAATAATGCATGTCCAAAAGACAGTTTTCCCTTACCGCGGATAGATCAAATTGTGGATTCCACTTCCGGGCAAGGGATGCTCTCTTTCTTGGATGCCTTCTCCGGCTATCACCAAATTCCCATGTCTCCGGATGACGAAGAAAAAACAGCATTCATAACGCCACACGGCCTCTATTGCTACAAAGTCATGCCATTCGGACTCAAAAACGCTGGCGCCACGTATCAAAGATTGATGACTAAAATCTTCAAACCTCTGATAGGCCGCTCGGTCGAGGTATACATTGACGATATCGTGGTTAAAAGCAAAACTCGAGAGCAGCATATCCTCCATTTACAAGAAGTATTTTACCTCTTGCGAAAGTATGACATGAAGCTAAATCCTTCCAAATGTGCCTTTGGCGTGAGTGCTGGCAAATTTCTGGGATTTATGGTCAGCCAAAGAGGCATAGAAGTCAGCCCGGATCAAGTCAAAGCAGTCATGGAGACACCTCCTCCCAGGAACAAAAAGGAGTTACAACGCCTCACAGGCAAGCTCGTTGCGTTAGGACGTTTTATAGCCCGCTTCACTGACGAGTTGCGACCCTTCTTCTTAGCGATACGAAAAGCTGGAACGCAGGGATGGACGGACAATTGCCAAAACGCGTTGGAAAGAATTAAACACTGTCTTATGCATCCGCCCATCTTGAGCAGCCCCATGCCAAAGGAGAAGCTATATATGTATTTAGCTGTCTCAGAATGGGCAATCAGCGCCGTTCTATTCCGCTGCCCTTCGCCAAAGGAACAGAAACCTGTCTACTATGTCAGCAGAGCTTTGGCAGATGTAGAAACCAGGTATTCAAAAATGGAGCTAACAGCCTTAGCTCTTCGAAGTGCTGCTCAAAAGCTCCGCCCCTATTTTCAAGCTCACCCAGTGATTGTACTGACCGACCAGCCCCTTCGTAGCATTCTACACAAGCCAGATTTAACTGGGCGAATGCTACAGTGGGCCATCGAATTGAGCGAATTTGGAATCGAATTCCAACCCAGATTATCCAAAAAAGGCCAAGTAATGGCCGACTTCGTGCTCGAATATTCACGAAGACCCGACCAGCACCACGAATCAGGTGAACAGGAGTGGTGGACTCTACGAGTTGACGGAGCCTCACGCTCATCAGGCTCTGGAGTTGGGCTCTTATTGCAGTCCCCAACTGGGGAACATCTGGAGCAGGCCATCCGGCTGGGATTCTCCGCGTCTAACAATGAAGCAGAATACGAGGCCATCCTGTCCGGATTGGACCTCGCTCTTGCGCTATCCGTCTCCAAACTCCGAATCTACAGCGACTCGCAACTAGTGGTAAGGCATGTCCAGAAAGAATATGAGGCTAAGGACTCACGCATGGCGCGATACTTGGCCAAAGTAAGAAGCACCTTACAGCAATTCACCGAGTGGACAATTGAAAAAATTAAGCGAGCTGACAACGGGCGCGCTGACGCCTTGGCCGGTATAGCTGCTTCCCTCCCCATCAGAGAAGCCATTCTATTGCCTATCCATGTACAAGCCAATCCCTCTGTCGCAGAAAATTCCACTTGCAACTCCATTGAAGCAAACCAAGCGGATGATCAAGAATGGACGCATGATATTGCAGAATATCTCCGGACAGGAACTTTACCCGAAGATCCTAAACGAGCGCACAAAATCCGGGTGCAAGCTGCCCGTTTCACCCTGATTGGGGGGCACCTGTACAAGCGATCCTTCACAGGGCCTTATCTTCGCTGTCTTGGGCATTCAGAGGCCCAGTATGTGTTAGCTGAGTTACATGAAGGAGTATGCGGAAATCATACGGGAGGACGATCCCTAGCACATAGAGCTCATTCACAAGGATACTATTGGCCAACAATGAAGAAAGACGCGGCAGCATATGTCCAAAAATGTGATAAATGTCAAAGATACGCTCCCATTCCACATATACCATCAATCGCATTAAAATCGGTCTCAAGCCCATGGCCTTTCGCGCACTGGGGCATGGACATAGTGGGACCCCTCCCAGCAGCACCCGCCCAAAAGAAATTCCTTCTTGTCGCCACTGATTACTTCAGTAAATGGGTAGAAGCTGAAGCATATGCAAGCATCAAAGATAAAGATGTTACCAAGTTCGTATGGAAGAACATTGTTTGCCGTTATGGGATTCCCCAAATCATCATAGCTGACAACGGTCCACAATTTGACAGCATTGCATTCAGGAATTTCTGTTCGGAATTGAATATCCGGAATTCATACTCCACGCCACGTTATCCTCAAAGCAATGGCCAGGCGGAAGCCACAAACAAAACTCTAGTCAATGCCTTGAAGAAAAGGCTGGAGCGAGCCAAAGGGAAGTGGGTGGAGGAACTACCCGGCGTCCTGTGGGCCTATCGGACCACACCCGGACGACCAACAGGAAATACTCCTTTTGCCCTCACATATGGAATGGATGCAGTCATTCCCACTGAAATAGGTCTTCCTACTATCCAGACTGATGCAGCAAAGCAAAAAGATGCCGACACGGAACTAGGAAGAAATTTGGACTGGGCAGACGAAGTCAGAGAAAGCGCATCCATCCGGATGGCAGATTATCAACAAAGAGCATCAGCGCATTACAATCGAAAAGTCAGGCCCAGAAACTTCAAAAATGGTACGCTAGTACTTAGAAAAGTTTTTGAAAATACTGCTGAAGTAGGCGCAGGAAAATTCCAAGCCAATTGGGAAGGACCCTACATAGTGTCTAAGGCAAATGAAAATGGAGCCTATCATTTACAAAAGCTAGATGGCACTCCGTTACTCAGACCATGGAATGTGTTTAATTTAAAGCAGTATTATCAGTAGAAAGTGTACACAAGTGCAAATGAGAAAGAAGTAAGTTTTATTGATATGAGTAAATGTAAATTACAAAGAGACATCCGGACCACAAAAATATACAGAAGGAAAAATTACAGCAGAAAAATTGCAAGAAGATATAAACTATCAGGGAGCAGGTTTCTCATGGAGCTTCTTTTCTTCACTTGGAGGAATTGAAGGGGTATCTCGCTTTATACCGTTCTTCTTCATGCAGCAGCGATACCCAAAGATAAATGTATCATCCACTTGTCTCTGGTAATCCGCTGCAAGTTCCTCCCTTTCCACAGCAAACTCCCGTTCAAGTTCCTCTTTTTGCACATCCAGACGCAGCTGCAAGTCTTCCTTCTGTTTCTTTTCATTCAAAACTTCTGTCCGGAGTCGACTCAATTCATCCCTTAGCCGGGCTGCCTCACCCTCCGCCTCATGAAGGCGGCCCGCAGTTGATTCTTCTTGACCCTTTGCCTCAGCCAACTCCACCCGGAGGGCTTCATTTTCCTCTCGCATGGTGGATAGACTGGCCTCAGCCTCCTCCATTCTCAGACGCAGTTGATTTTCAATCTCTTGGTGCCGAGAGGAGAAGGTCTTCATATAGTCTGCGGTCTGCAGCAGCTGAGTAAAAAGAGCGTGTTGTTGAGACATGCTGCGGAGGCCCCTCACCAGCTAACACACAAACAAGAAAAGCAAAAACATAAATCATACTACAACAAACACATCAGTGCAACAAAAAGTCAAAAAGCAAAAACACAAGACAGCGGCGTACCGTTTCTATCATATCAAACATCTTAGCAGAGGGCTTGATGGCTTTCCAGTCAGGAGTAATCTGCTTTAACTTAGCTTCCAACTCCGCGTAGCTGAAAGGGCTAGCGGGAGCGGCATCATCAGCAGATTCCTCCTCGGATGAGGAAGGAGAGGGTAGCTCGTGTCCCGGAATCGGAGCCCCCATATTTTCGTCCGGGCACATAGGTCCGGATGCATCCTCAGCCGGAATTATTGCCGGAACGGCTGAGGTCTCAGTAGCCATCTCCACCTCGCCTCCATCCGGATGAGCGTCATGGGCAGAAGCGCAGCTAATTTCAATCTCTTGCTGCCGCTCTTGAAGCCGCTCAAAGAGTCCGGACTGTAGATCGCGCGTCAAACGCGGCTTCTTGAGGGGAGGCTCTTTCACCAGGACTATAGCCAGGCGATCCGGGTCGTCGGAAGGCTGACTTTGGCTTTCTGCCCCCGCTTCCTCCAACGGGGCCGTTTCAGCTGCATCCGGATTGAGGTTGCCCGGATGGTTGATAGATGCAGCTTCCTCAGCCACGTTGGCTAGACGCGCAGCCGCGACTAAGGAGGGACCTGAGTGATTCAACCCCGACATGCGCCCGGGGCCGCTTGAGATAGAGTGCGGAGCAGCATTTACTGGCTCCTCTATCATTACTTCCCCCTCATAGGTAGTTTGTGGAGGAGGAAACTCCTTGGGAGGAGTGGGTTCCTTCGCATCCTTCCCATGCTTCTTCACCAGCTTCCCCCTTTTTCCTGAAGTTTTCTTCGGAGGGGAGTCCGGACCCCGCTTCTGTCCGGGAGCCTTCCGGATAGTGCCTTCAGTCTTTTTCTGATCTCTATCCTCCAGGAGCTTTCGCCGCCTTTCAGCGTCAGCTTCTTTAGCTTCCTGATAGAGGGGGAGCTCTTTCACTGTATAATGCTCCTCAGGCACTATCTCATCCTTTGCCAATTTCCTAGGAAGGATGTTGATAACATATTCCTGGGGCTCCCGGACGACCTCTGTCAAATTCCGCGCCGAGAGCAATGTTTTGTAGGCCCTCTCCTTGGGATCTATTTCAAATAATTTGCAGACACAGGCAAAGGATGCCTTTTCCACCCAATCCACAAGGTGGCCCCTCAATTCCAAACCTGCATTGTCAGCAACAAAAGGTGAGAATTCCGCCCGGAAAGATCAGAAAAAATCAGCAAAGCAAAATCTGGATAAAAAAAAAAAAAAAAAAAAAATCGCAAAACAAGATTACCCGGAATTTTTAGGGTATAATTCGGAGAAAAAGGCCTCGACGGATGCTGCGATAGCCCCGCCCATCCACCCCAGACTGCCACCAGCCCCTTCGCCCCTCCCTTTGTCGAATCTGGCAGTTCTGTCACCATTTGAAGGGAGGGCAGGTGAGCGGACACACTGAAGATATCATTCTTTGCTTTCTTCAGGGAATAGACAAAGAACACTTCCAGTAGCGTCAGGTCGAGGCTGTACAGCATGTTGATGATGCTGCATCCCATCAGCACCCGGACAAGGTTGGGGTGAATAAAGATAGGGGGAATTTGAGAGAAGTGGAGGAATTCCTTGAACAACGCCGGCAGAGGGAACCGGAGCCCCGCGTTGAATTGTTCCTTTGTGAAGAGGATAGCGTTTTTTCCACCTTTCTCAGTAGGCATAGCCGCCTCCTCGTTCACCAGGTCTATCAATACGTCATGGGGGATCAGGAATCGCTCCCGGAACTCCTTCGCATTTAATTTGTCTATCGCCTTTTCGCTAGCCTCGCTGACCCGGACAGACGAAACAATCTTTTTTGGAGCCATTTCTTACCACAAAGCCAAAGCAAAATCTACACGCAAAAACAATGCAAACGGTTCAGACCAAGCAATCAGAAAATACACAAACCCTAACTCAAAGCCGTCAGAAAAACCCCTCAAAAACCCCTCCAAACAACAACAAAGTACCAACATTCAACAACAATTGCAAACGACTCGTCCAAAACAATGCCCAAGCAAGCCAGAAAGCAAGTGTAAAGAACCAGCAAACGCAACCAAAGGAACGGCAGTAGCAAAGAGATACGTACCAAATACAGCACCGAAGAAGAAGAACGGGTACCGCCTTGATACGAAATCACCAGCAGCAAACCAACAAAGTTGCGATACAAAAGCACTGGTACAAAAGAGCTTTCGGAGTCTTTTTTTTCTCGTTTCTCAGAAAAGCAAAGGGCGTAGAAAAAGCAGTAAGAAGAAAGACTCTCAAGAGAATGCAGTAGGAAAGAATACAAAAAGAGGTACAGTACCCTATTTATAGCAGGACAGCCCCTCGGAAAGCCAAACCAACAGCCATGTTATCATTGAAACGACATATTGTCTGGGGATACGCAGGGTCGGCGGCTCGTCATAAAAAATGCCTTTTTGGCTTCCGCACCCCCACTCGCCACGTGGCCCAGTCAGACGAAGGGACTTCTTCAGTTTTCAAAAGCCAGTTATTTTTAACCCGCCCATTTTTTGGGCAAAATAGGCAAGTTAAAAAGGGGGGCAATGTAGGGACCCCTCCCCTTGGGAAACACGTGGCACGCAGCTCATAGTGACGCGTGGCACGTGTTATCAGCCGGACCATCATTATCCGGATTCCCCTAAGGATATGCATGGTGTAGACATCCTATCCGGACCGCCTCAAGGAAAGGCAAACGACGTTTCATCTTCTCCTATCCAAGGAAGAGCAAACGACGCTGGCAGAGCGTACACATCCGGATAGTCTCCACAACACATCCGGATAGTCAGCATGAGCCATCCGGATATAAATCTTCTGGATAGTCAATTAAAGTAAAGCGAGTCTTACACGCAACCACAACAAGCAGCCATGGCCCACATCCCATCACCTGCAGAATGAGAAGACAAGAGGAAGTGACAGCAAGTCACTTCCCACGATCATTCTGCATAATCGCTTCCCACGATCTCTGACGGCCGCATCACCTACCATAGTCTCTGACAGCCATTCATAGGATGATAGTGCTCCTACTAACACCTATTGTCATCATCACAACAGAAAAGATCTCCTCACCATTAATGAGAGGAACAGTACCCCTGAAGCGGGATATATATACCTTCGCACGAAGAAGAAAGGGGATCCCCTGGTAACCTCTTGATACCTAGAAAAAGGCCAACTGATTTATATATCTCTTCCTCACCATGGCTAATAAAACCATCGGAGGGTGCGTCCGGACACCCTGTCCGGATGCCTTTTGCAGGTGCAACCACTGAATCAAGAACCCCTTGTGTGTTGAGAATCACGTGTCCATCCATATAGCAGCAACGTGGACCATCGGATACGCGAGGCGACAACAATGATGGCACCAAATGTTTGGATCCCATCTACCAAGACCCTACAGCGGCCCTTACGGCTAGCAGACCCCTACACTTCAATTCTAACCTCCATTTCACATCCAGACAATGAAAATGCCATTCATGTACGTCTTCATGATACTGAATACATCTCTCCAAACGACCAACGAGTTATACTGGTACATGCTTGTTCATTATCTTTCTTTCTCTCTGTATTATAATTTATGTAAGGTAATATAAACTTGTGATCAAATGGATAAAATCGTACATGTATTTGATAGGAACAGGTGGCCCGAATGCTGAGAATATCAGATAGAGATGAAAGGGATGTGAAGCAGTTTCACCAAATACAACCAGAAGCAAAGAACAAGTGTTTCGGTCGAATTTTCCGATCTCCGAGCATCTTTGAGGATATGGTCAAATCCATTCTCCTCTGCAACGCCCCGTAAGAAAATTCACATTTATTATGCCCATTGTTAATTTGCATATATATGGATAGCAAACTCCCTACCACATTCTCTTACTATATACATATTTTTAATGCATATCTCTTTCTCTTAATTAATTTTTATAGGTGGAGAAGAACTTTGGACATGGCTCAAGCTCTTTGTGAGCTTCAATTTGAACTGAAAGGTCATAAGAGAAAACGAGTGACAAACCCAAGAAGCAAGGCAAAAAACAGTGCTGATGAAGTTCAATCCATAGGAAATTTTCCAAACTCGATGGAGTTAAATATTCTCGATGAGGAAACATTGAAGAAGCGATGTAATCTGGGATACAGAGCAAAAATCATTCTTGAACTAGCTACAAGTATTGAGAATGGTGAAGTTAAACTACAAAACTTTGAAAAAGCATTGGACGCCGAGTCAATGGAGAAAATATATGACATGTTGAATAAGAAGAAAGGTTTTGGTCCCTTTGCATGTGCCAATATTTTGATGTGCATCGGATATTATCAGAGGATTCCAACGGATAGCGAAACTTTTAGGCATGTAAAGGAGGTTTGAGCACTAGTTCTTCTCTGATGGTCAATATTTCTATAATAAATGATGTTTATAGTCATTAATTATTATATTTTTAATGTGTTTGTAGATACATGGGAGAAGAAAGAAGGTCACAGAAAAAGATGTGAAAGAGATATATGACAAATATGCCCCATTTCAATGCCTGGCGTATTGGTAAATATATACTTAGTCGAAAAACCATATCCAGATGCTATTTTGTTAGAATTGAATGATATTGATTAATTTTCTTTTTCACAGGTTGGAGCTAAGTGAGTACTACCAAAGTAGATTTGGGAAGCTAAGCGAGCTACCAAGATCTGAATATCACACTATAACTGGCAGCTATAAATTGCGTACAAGCATACCAAAGTGACATGGAGCCATCCCAATGATTGATGTTTGAATTATTCTTATTAATCAAACTTCAGTACAATATATGTTTAGTAACCAATTATAGGTTTATGAAAATTTTGTCCTGTGCCCTTCAATGTTTGTTGAAGGTATCAACTATTTAAAGGTTAGATGTTGGCAGACAATTGCTTTGACAAGAGAAAGTCGAAGACAGATTGGATTAGATGTTGGCAAGTAATTATTAACCATCCTCTCCAACCTTCAGCATAGCTAATAAGCATAGCTAATAAACAAATATCAACAAAGTCTATGGCCTTTTAAAGACGATATAGTAAGAATACATGGAAATACATTCTATAATCTAACCTATCCATTTAATATCAACTTCAATAAAATTGATCGTATGACTTCCTCATCAAGTTAAATAGTCATATATTTTCCAACTTTTTAATATTTTTTTTAACTTGAAAATATCTCCTAAAACCAATAAAATATTATCATTAAAAACTCTATTCGGAGTAAAAACTCCTTGAAGAGTCATAATAAATTTATTCTTTATAGCAAAGGCCTAGAAAATGTATAAATCAAGTTGTATAAACTTGTATAAAATTGTGACTCATTGAGGATTTCCACTTTTAGAATTAATCTAATAAAAACCCTGTTGGTGCACAACCTTTCCAGATGTGAGGATCCGATGACTATTTGAGGCATTAGATTGCCTTAAGTGCGACCTTCTCTTCTAATATGTGCCTTTGTTTTTCTTCCTTAGACCAAAACTTGTCTTTTCCCTTCTTCTTCTTCTTCTCCTTTTGTAGGGCTTCTAAGCAATCATCTGATTGGTCGAGTACGTTAGCTTTCTCCTAATGGAGTGGTGTGTTAGAGGGCGGACGTCAAAGGTTGCGTGGCGTCCATGGTTGGGTAGACGGAACCCGTGTTAAGCGGCACGTGATTGACCCCTCTAGTACTCGCTGCTAACAAGATCGATTAGAGCTTTACTTTGGGACCTACTCCACGTATTAATCTTGTCACAACCCCTTGTTCCTCATACCATTCTTGTCACCGCCCCTTGTTACTTGTACCAATCTTGTCACATCCCTTGGTGTCTATGTGACATGAGTCAGGGTACAAGCCGATACATTACTCCTTAGGACCACATATGTTCACCTTTCCCGAATCACCTAGTGGGAGGCCTTAGGAGATCCAGGCTTTGATTTTCCAGGCATCCTACCTCAGTGGGCAACCCACGATGGTTGTCTTCTAGGGTGAGCTCTATTATACCAGGAAGATTTGATCAGGGTGAGGTGGTCTCATTCTCTTTTGGTTAGCGAATTATCAACCTGGCTTCAAGAACCGTCACGTTCGAGGAGATCTATCCGGATCACGTGATTCTGATTACACTTTCGGTGAATACTTTGGTTCTATGGGGGGTATCAACCACTTGAACAGGTGGGAGGACCCATGGGTTGGACACCAATTAAGCCCAGTACCTCCAATGCCCCCTTTCGTGGTCAAGGGAGTCAGAAAACGTGTTAATAGGGCGTCGCTTGGGCATGAAACTTCTTCACTTGCTATGCATAGGGGTTCATAGGCCAAACAAGCATTGCTTGGAGGGTGTAGTGCTTGGGCAATCACGTGGACTGGCACCATGATGGCAGTCACCTAACCCGATTGGCATGTTGCATTTAATGCTTGTGCAATGCCTCCCCTCTATTTTATAAGGAAACTTTTGAGGTACCTAAGCACATTTTTTACTTTGTGCTTGTAATCACCTCTACTAATTGCGATTTAGGAGCCTTGGATTTTTCTATGATGGGGTATAGGTACCAACAACTATGTCGCAAGTAAGTTCCACAATTTTTTTTTACATTGTTTTTTTTTTGTTAGTTATTGTGTGTTGCACCTTTTTCTTCCCTTCTTTATGGGTCTTGGGGAGGCGTTAGCCGGGACTCCATGGGTAGTGGGGTTTTTTGGGTTCGTGCGAAGCGCTTGCTCCCTTACTCGAGCGGATGCACAAGGGGGTTGATCAACATTGACTTACCCCCTAGCTTTGGTTAGGTTAGTGTTCCAAAGTGGTGCTCTTATGATGTGGTGTGTGTTGCTAGGTAGTCCCAGAGCTTCCGGGGATGTTGTCCAAGTTTGAGAACGAGGAGAGTAAGGAGCAGCCCTTTATTGATCATTGGCTTCGAGTGACCTTATTGGACCATCGCGTTCTAGGAGGGTCTCTTCGGTGGAAGAGTTCCATGCTTAGTACGATATTTTGAATGATGTGTAGTTATTTTCCTGAAAAATCCCGACAACTTGAGATCTACAAAGGAATCACTTGCCCATGAGTTTGCTTTCTTATTTTCTCTCTTAAACTTTCCTTACTTGGTGTTATTTTTCTTCTTCTTAGTAGAAGAGCTTAAAGAACCTAAACTCCTACCCTTTTAATCTTTGAGAATCCTTTTACCAATCTCAAAGGGATCTAGTAGGATCTTTAAAATCACATGAATCCTGGTATTCATAATAGTCCAAAGAACAGCTTGTCTAATAGACTTGCCTTTATCACCAAATAATCCTTACAACTTTAAAGAGAATATCATAGACCATGACAATAGACATATGTTGCTTTTGCAACACACTACGAAAGACCCAAGTATGAAATACTTGGTCTTCTGATTTGTTTTATACCAAATTTGATATGTTTTTCTTTGTTCTTGCTAGGTTTTTTCAAAGGAAATAACAAACTCTACCTAAATTAGCTTTTATGCAATTAATACTTGTAGACCCTCAATTTTGTCCCTTTAGCACATGTCTTTAAATTTGTTTTCAGTGCTCCACAGTAACTCCTTGATGGCCCATGGCTACTCATACCACTTACCTTTCTCTGAGTCACCTCGGAGACTTTGGTTGAGGGATTATTTGATCCCTTATTGTGACCCTTGGCAGCCCTAACTTAGACTTAGGCTTTTCTTGTTTTTTTTAGGATAGCTTTTAGATACACTTGGCCCATTAGGCACCACCCTAGGCCCACTTAATTTCATCACAGGTCTATTTAAGCACACTTAGTCCATTTCGTTTGCCCTAGCGCACTAGGACACACCCTAGGTCACCTTTAGATGTTTTTGCATGGTTTGCATGGTTGCATGGCTCGTGTTTTTGCATGGTTGCATGACTCATATTCTTTTGGTGGTTACATAGCTCGTATGGCTTGCATGTGGTTGATTTTTTTTTTTTTAATTATTTTTATTTTTATTTTTTATTTTTATTTTTTGTGTTTATTTATTTTATTTTTTAGATGTGTGATTTAAATTTCTTTTGATTTTCAATTTCATGATATTTATTAATTTTAATCTTTATTCTATTTTGTCTTTATTTTATTCTTATTTCTATTTGTATCTTTATTTATTTATTTATTTATTTTTTGGGCATGAGGAAACGGGCCGCCATTTATTTGGAAGGAAAATCAACAGAATTTTGAAAAGAGGAGATTGTGTTTTTAGAAGGATAGCACGTATATTATTTCCATGAGGGAATCGGTTACAAAAGGGAAGAAAATATGAAAGGAAAGTGGATTTTCCTCCAGCAGATTTGGGGGGTTCTTTGAGGGAGGCTGATATATATATATGTGAGAGAGGAAAAAGAGAGCAGGGATTTTTTTGGATTGCTTTGGGTGAGAAGAACAGGGACTGATGTACACGAGTTTCTAAAGGATTTGGGAGAAGAATCATATCTAGAAGAAAGGAATTGAGTCAAAGCTGTCGGGTATGCTTCTTGCTACTTTTTTATTCCCGTTTACATTCAATACTCCAGGATCCTCTGACCATTTTTTTTGAATATTCAATCTTTGCTGATTGGTGTGGACGGTAGGGCCACAATTAGTTCTATTGAAATTGGTTGTTTCTTTGTTTATTTAAGACTTTTGTTCCTTTCAATGTCATTAATTTCTTATGAGAATAATATGCATTTGGGTCAGTCCTTGATTCTGATGATGGAAATCCTACCTTGTTCACGTTGAAAATCTGTTTTAAATCACTCCCCTATTCTAAGCCAATGGATTAAAATAATGAAATGTGGCTTATCTGCTTACCCACCTTTATCTCCCTTGCTTTGTTTTTCTTGGATTATTTTTTTTTCTTCTTTGCTTTTGCATCCATATTTCTTCCCTTTCCCCTTTGGTGTCTTGGGCTACGGAGACCATGATGATATGAATATTCCAAGAAAGGCAGAAACTTCTTAAAAGCTGTGTATAACAGGGTTGTTGCTTGGGGTCAGACGGCTGTAGAGATTTAAATTATGAAGATGACCCTCTAGTATTTATTTTGCTTGCATGATTGATAAACGAAAATCTATAACTTGTGGGTAAAAAAAAGAGCATCAGGTCATCTCTATACTGGAACCCACTGAGTGCCTGCAACAAGAGATTAGTCCACGGTTCACACTTGCGTGCTAGTGACAATAGTATGGTTAGAAACTTATTTGGTGCTTACTCTCAGAGTATTGAACCTGGAGATGGAAGAAGGTTAAATAAAAGGCAGCGGCTCCCATTCAGTCCTGCAGAAGTGACTGCTATGGAGGTGAGGGTCATGGAATGTTTTAGGCAGTTATTTCTTAGATCTGTTGAAGCTCTGTTTTTTTGCTCCAACTTCTTTGTCAGCATCATGCGGCACGCTTGGTTCAGGGTTTCAATGTTAATCTACGACAAGAATTAGTTCAATTAACACTCCACCAACCTGTTTGTTCCGAGGAAGGTGATCGGCTTGCTACTAGGTTAATATCTCCCCTAATGGAGTATTACATTGGTCCTAATGACAAGAGAACTGTTGATGATATTAGCGCAAGATTGTGAGAGGGTTTGCTAGGCTATTACAAGGAGACTGATCACAAACTTTACTTAGCTGTGGAGTTTCTTGAGAGAGCTGTTGTAACTTTTGACACCAAAGAGAAGGAAAACCTTGCTAGAGAGGCCTTCAATCTCTTGAATAAAGTTCCAGAACCTGCAGATTTGTGAGCAGTTTGCAAAAGGTTTGAGGACTTGAGATTTCATGAAGTTGTGGTTCGCTTACCACTACAAAAAGACACAAGCTCTTGTCCCTGTAGGTGATGATTCCAATGAACGACTTGATGCAGAAATTCGAGAACATGCACTTGCTTAGCTTGAACAGTGTTATGAGATCATAACCAGTGTTTTGTGTTCTCTAAGAGGTGAGGCTTTTCTAAAAGGAATTTGGATCTCTCGTGAGTCCCGCTGCCTGATCCACCTCGATCAGGTTTCCCGAGACATATACATACGCCGAACTGTCCAACTTGGTGATAAATCATCTGACACAGTCTTTCAGCTACTGTTTCAGTACAGATCCAAAATATGTTAGGTCCCTTGCAACTCTTGCCCTTGATAATTCTGTATCAGCATGTCGTACACTGATAAGCTTGCTTGAAGATTATCCGATAGAAGAAATTAAAATGGTGGCAATTTGGGCATTACAGAACTTTGCGATGTGCAGTAGAATTATTAATCGAGCTATTGCTGAAGCAGGTGGCATATCGGTAGTTCAAGAACCATTACTTTCTCCTAATTCAGATGTTGCTGCGCAGGCATCATTGCTGATCAAATTTTTATATTCCAATCACATGCTTCAAGAATACGTGTCAGATGAGCTCGTCAGATTATTGACAGCTGCATTAGAGGAGTTGTGGTCCACATCAACCATCAACGAAGAGGTCCTGAGAACCATAAATATAATATTTGCCAATTTTTATAAGCTCTATATTTCTGAAGCAACTACCTTGTGCATTCCCCCCATTTGGAAGGGGCGCTCGAGTCTGGAAGTGATGCTGCTCAAGAATCTGTCTTGGACTTCTTATGCTAGTTAAAACATTCATGGTCAATCACGCCAATAGATATTGCCAAGTCCCAAGCCATGGTTGTAGCTGAAGACATTCCCATTCTGCAAATGCTTATGAAAACCTGTTCATCGAGCTCATCAGTCCATTGTCTTCAGAAAAGCCAACGCCGAATCTCCACACTGAATCCCTATACTAAGGGATCCAAATTCAGTCTCGCCACAAAGAGCTTCACTCTGTCTCAAATGCCCCCGGTCGTATTCAATTCATGGATTACACCAATGTCCCCTTGATGTCCAGATCCTACCTGGTAAAATTCTCAGCGAGGAATACTGCTGAATCTGGCATTGTGAGTCTCCTTACCAAAGCTCAATTCCAGAGGCAACGTGGCATTTGGGCCAGAACCTGGATAGAAGGTCGTCGATGCATGCTCAGCTCCAGGAAACAAAGGACTGAAATCACACGAGCAGGACCCTTTGAACATAATGCTGAGATCATTGCAAGGAAATGGGAGGGTGTTGTTGCTGTTCTTCTAAGGGAATTGAATTGAATGGCACACTAGCACACTACCACTGCCCAAAAGCATCAGCAGAACATGAATTTTTATCATCTACTCATCGAGCAACCTCTACGCTCTCTACAGGGCTGTTGGTTGATACAAATCTGGGAACATCACCTCCTAACACTTGTAGACCACCCCCTGCACCAGTTCCATATGATGTGGATTTAAGACATCCTCAAACTCCACCAGCTGCTAGAAATGCCTTCAACGTGAATCTTAAGGTCCATATCTAGGATCAATTTTCTTTGTTCATTCCCTGAGATATATGAAGGTTTACATGGTCGGTTTACATTTGATCAAAAGCTTATCTGAACAGTACTGGAGTCGCCTATGCAGCCATGCTGGACACAGGAAACTTTGGACTTGCAGGCCACAATTCCACCTATCCATGGTAGAGTTTCAATCATTCAACAGATACAATACTACCCTCCCAGATGCTGAATCCAGGCAGCAAACTTGTTGCCCGTTTCTCAAAGGTGTTGGGCTGAGCATGCAGGGCTTAAATTCCAAACGGATCAAGCAGTCTACTAGTGTCTTATCTGACCAAATGGAAGCTGTTGCTAAGAGCAGACAGTAGTCAAACAGCATTCAGGACCCCTAGAAGAGTCTAAAATCTCTGCCATTAAAGAAGACATAATGAGAATAGCAACAGTACGGGACGAGTCTAAATTAATGGCGAAGTTGACGAAAATTTCCATGCTTTTATCAGAAAGATTTTCTGGATTTCTCAGTGAGAGCCGATTGAACATCAAGTCATTCTCCGAACTTGAATCAGAAGAAATATTGGAAGACATCAGTTGGAGTATACCAATCTGGTTTGGGTTGTGATGTCAGTAGCATGAAAACAGAAACTTTGGGAAGAGACGGCAGTGAAATTTTCTTCTCCATAGTTGCTTTGAGTGAATTGAGTTTGCAGACAGTGACCACTGATGTCAGAACGCAGAATTCCATTTCAGCAATTTACAGAAACATCCTCAGGCAACCCAAGTAATTCTGTCTCAAAAGTAGCCCAGACACTAATCCGGCTTGGCCACCTTGCCACACATCATACTCCTCCTAATGTTTCTTTTCCTTTATTTTGTGATTTTATACATCTTAAATATGAATTTCAAAATCTTTTTCCATCAAAATAACTTTGGTTTTCTTCAAAATTCTTTAGGAGTTTCTAGGTATAAAATCCCAATTTTAACATATTATTTGCTGCCATTTTCCCTTCCGGCATGCATTTTCATCATTTTCAACTATTTTTCATGGTTTTCTTGATTTTTCAAAAAGCATGAACAAACTCCATAATTCCAAGTCATGGAATTTATGGAATCAACTCATGCGAAATTAATTAGGGCTTTGGTGGGGGCCCGACATTCATGATATTATCTTCAATATTGTTTGCTTGATATCTGATTGATTTTTTATTCTTCTCGATGAAATACTTGAATTCGCTTTATATTTAT
The DNA here is from genome assembly GCF_030704535.1 of Vitis vinifera. Lineage (NCBI taxonomy): Eukaryota > Viridiplantae > Streptophyta > Magnoliopsida > Vitales > Vitaceae > Vitis > Vitis vinifera. The sequence goes on along the minus strand of NC_081821.1, from coordinate 19,788,244 downwards.
TGTTGAGATGCTCTTGATTCCCATAGAGGAGTACTAGCTTGCTATTCAGGTACGCTCTCTTGTCGTCTATTTTTTAGAACTCTATGGACTTGTATGTCATTGATGACCATATCCATATTTGACGTGATTCTTGGATGTCTTGATATATGCTTGATTTGCTTAAATAAAACAAAAGTTGTGTGCTACATTTCTACACTAACTTTTATGTTTTATGATAGCGCTTGAGAAGCCGTTCAGGTACGCACTTCGACTCTCTCTCACGGTTGGTTTTCTTATTAGGCATGCGATATTTGAAATCACTTAGCCTATTTAGGTATCCATAATTAGCTGATTAATGGCCACACTTCCCTTAACTTTGTCAGTAGAGACCTTTAGAGGGCTTAGAGGGGTGCTACCTTTTAAAGGTACCTTCCCAATAGGTAACCTGATCCCCGGACCTAGACTCGGGTTTCTCAAAGACATGCTTTTTCCAAAACTATGGAGTCACTTTCTAGGGTTTTTCTTTCTTGTTTTATTTTCCCTTTAAAATAAAAATAAAATAAGTGGTGACTCCAACTTTTTTTTCAAAAATCAATTTTTCACAAATAAAAAGTGAGTCTATCCGATCGAATGGGGACGCACGTGAAAAATGCGGGTCCACAATACTATATCCATATTATTTTTTTAGTTAATAAATAGGTCCAATTTAAAATAGATAAGAGGTGACAGGTTAAAGACATGATATATGTAATAAATATAATAATTCCATGCAATAATAAAAATAACTGAGCATTCAATGCAAGTTGGTAATTTATTTAGAAAAAAAGTAGTGCTCTCAAACTACATGTCATTTTTCAAGGAATCCTAATATCATAGGAATCAAGCCTACTTTAGGCAAGTCATGACTCTTATAAGTAGGATAGAGACCCTTTCTAATTGATCTATTTGCCTTAAACTTTAAAAGTTATCCCAAGGCATTGATCAACATACCTTTTGTTTAGCCCTTAGCCCATGCAAGTGAGACCACTTTAGGTGATTCTAGTACCTCATGTCTAAATTAAGTGTGTAACCAAAATCCTTGACATCAATTTTACTAAGTGAATAGTTCAATCTTTAGGATTGACCACTCCCACTACAAACATATATAGCCTCGTCCATAAAGGATAGTCTATATCCCTTGATTCCATGGGCCATCCATCTTTAGGATGGTGATGCACCGAAAATCAAGATGGGCTCGATTTTAGAGGCTATGGGCTTGCCTATGGCTGTCTCCCACCTAATCTTTTGAATTAATTAAGAGCATTTTAAAACTTTACTAATTATCTTGATGTATAAATGATCCTCTTTGAGAATTTCCAAAAATATTTTTTTCCTAATTGGAAACCTAGTGTTATAGGAGAATGAATTCTCTTTCTTTTACACAAATCCAATTAATAGATATTTTATCTAGGAAATATTTTCAAAATAATTTATTTCCATCAAATTACCAAAACCTTTTTGGTAACAACCTTTAATGATAAATTATTTCTAATGAAAATTTCCAAAAAAAAAATTTTTTTTTTTTCAAATTGAAAACCTTAGTGTAATAAGAAAACTTCTAATTTATGAAATTTTGAAACTTTGAGAACACCTTATCCCCTTAGAGGAACTTTAGTTCTCATAATCAAAATTCCTTATAAATTTTCTTTCCTTATTCCTACACCTTTCCAATTTAATAAATATTCTTCGTGGAATCTAATTTTCATAATAATTTACTCCATTAAATACTACCAAAAGGATAACCTTAGTAATTTCCTTAATGGATAAAATATTATCTATGAAAAACTCCCAAAAATGTTTATTTCCTTAAAAGGAATTAAACAATCCATTTGGAAATTATTTTCAAAATATTTTACATCTCCATTAAATTACTAAAAATCTAAAAATATTTTGGCAAACCTTTTTATCATAAATTCTATATTATGAGATTTTCTAAGTCTATTATTTATCTTTTAAATCGGGACTCTCATACTAAAAAAATTACTCTCTTATTCCTTATCATTGAACTATTTATATCTAAACAAAACAATTTCCTCCTCTCGAGGGTAAGAGTCAGGAGGACTATCATAGGTGTAATTCTCCTTTTCTCAAGGGTGGAGAGCCTAGAGAATTATCTATCCATAACCAAAAGAATACTTCAATAAAGAATAACAATTTATATAGTAACAACCAATTTAAATAAATAACTTTAGAAAATATCTTTCTCATGAAAATTTACTAAGAATACCAAAAGACTTTGTTTTATAACTCTTATTTTGGTGACCTTATTAATTATAAATTATCTATCATGAATTTCCCAAAATTAACTTATTTTCTTTAAATTAGAATCTTATACATAAAGGAAAAAAATATTATTTTATAAAGATTTGAAAAAATAAAAGCTCTTTCATAAAAGGAAAAAATTTATTCTTAGAGATCTCAAAGATTTGAGAAGATTTTATAAAAAAATAAAATCCCTAAGAATGAATTTTTAAAAGGAATGAGAGCTCTTAATCCTTTTCAAACTCATCTTTTACCTAAAATAAAATATCCAAACCATATTTAGGCCAATTCTTAATACCAAAATATCTTTTTTTTTTAGGCCATATATCCTATTGCATATTTAGTAACATAAGAAGTTGGATTTCCAATATCTAATGTTACTAAATCAAACCTACAACAAAATATTAGGATTAGTAGCATTATAGACACCTAAGAAGGCAAGTGGTACCACATTTTTAATTCAACGCTTTTCATGAATGACTTATTTATAAGAAATGTTTTGGTAAAAGATTTTATTTTTGTTGCTTTTGAAAACAGAAAATGTATTTATTTTTCCCAGACAAAAATTAGAAAAGAAAATAATTTTTATTATTTTAGTATTTTTATGAGATATTTTCAAAGGCCCTAATCTCATCTTCCCAAACACACTCATAACTAAAACACCAAACAAGCTCAGCCGACGTATACGTAATCCAAGTGTGGATAAGGAGAGGCATGCTACCAAACACGACGATTGTTCACCTGCTCAAACGCACATGCCACGCACATAAAAATGTAACTCGCGTGAGCTTTCCAACACCCACCCACAATTCTCTTTTGTCTATAAATACATTGACCCCCTACCTGTTGCCTCTCCTCTATTTACTTTCCCAAGAAAGTGAGATAGAGGAGAGAAGAAACGCTCCTCCGCCGATCCTCTCTCCTCGTATTTTCTCACCTACCAAACGCCCCCTCCCGTCCTCAAGCAAACCCTAATTCCCTCCTAAATCTCATCAATGGCGGATGCGTTTTGCACCGATTGTAAGAAGAACACCGAGGTCGTGTTCGATCACTCGGCGGGCGACACGGTGTGTTCCGAGTGCGGGCTTGTGCTGGAGTCTCACTCGATTGATGAGACCTCCGAGTGGAGAACGTTCGCGAACGAGTCCGGCGACAATGACCCGGTCCGTGTTGGCGGCCCATCTAACCCGCTTCTCACCGACGGTGGCCTTTCGACCGTTATAGCGAAGCCGAACGGGGTTTCGGGAGATTTCTTGTCGAGTTCGCTAGGGCGGTGGCAGAATCGGGGGTCGAATCCGGATCGGGGTCTGATTCTGGCTTTCAAGACCATCGCGACTATGTCTGATAGGTGTTGAATTTGTTTTCGGATTTTGTTGGAACCCTAGGATGCGTTTTTTGATGGGAAAATTAATTTGGTCGGTGGAAAAAGTGTATGGTAGGTTTAAGTTTCGAGTAATTTGGGGATGACATAGGGTTTACTTCTTTGATCTTTGTTAACCCTGGAATCTATTTGGTTGCCAAGAAAATTAAGGTATGTTGGATGGGTCAGGAAAGGTAAGAAAGAATAGAAAAGTGATATTTGAGCATTGGAGTGCAGTATTGTTGCTGCGAAAACTAATGATACCATAAATAGTGAGCAAATGTAGGAAAACAGGTCCTAGGAAGGGGGCCTTCGGTTTAATATTGATCTTCATTTGCTGGGATCTTTTTGGCTGCTGGGAGTGTGGGAAGGAAAATGAGGAAAATGTAATCTTGAATACTAAGATCGGAGGAACCAAAAATGCCCAATTAAGCTGTTTGACTCCATTTTAAGCATCAAGCTATCTGGGACTGGGACCATAGGAAAAAATCGCCTACTGGTCCAATAGATGTGGTTTTTGGGTCGTTGTTGGTCCTAGATGCTATATTTGGTCCCTGTGAAAATGTCTGGAACGAAAAGAAAAGAAAATTTAACTCTTGAATTACTTGGAAAAGCAATGGAGTAGTCATATTCTGGATTTCAAGGTTTTGTGTCATTCATGGGTGGGTTCTTTAATCAACCCTTGTTATTCTTGGAGTTCTCTTTGGTTGCTGAAAAAACTTGGGTTGAGTCATCCGTAGGTTGCTTTTCACAAAAAGGTTAACTCAGAATAAAAAACCAGCAGAGGAACTTAATTTGATTTGGTCACCTTTTCTAAATCCAAATTTGTTAAACTAGTTGGAAGTTTAAAGTTCTGGGTGTGTAAACATTTAAATATTAATAGAAGCTCTTAATTTATTTTTGGGTAGGTTTATTAGATGTCATTAATTTATTATTTGTTAAAGTAAATTGGTCATTAGTGGTTTTTCCTTACTAATATGTGAGGTTGTGTAGATTTGTATTGGGAAGTCTTCATCTTGCTAAATCTTATATTTTTCCAAAGATTAGCTTCCGTAAGTATTTACATAAACTGCTATGTCAAAAAATGTAGCTAATGAATCCACTTTATGTTTCAGGTTGGGCCTTGTTGCGACCATAAAGGTATGCTATCTACTTACTTTTATCATATTACATATCTGAATGAACTAACTCCTCTATATTTTCATTGTTTGTAAATTTTATGTAATGTATGTATTATTATCATTTTCTTTCCTTTTTGTGTAAAAGGAATTATTTTGTTTAGTAATGTTAATATTGGGTGGTGCTAATGAAGAAGAAAAAAATTGTCCTTGAATATGTATTACGTTCCTTTTTGGTTTGTTTGTTTACCTTCCAACCATCTTAAAATCAAAGGGTAATTAGTACCAAAAATCCATAGACTCTTATGCTGATATCACATTGTGACAAGGTTGTCATAAATGAATAAAGCCTAGGCATATCAATAAAGAAATTCTAAAAACAAAAATAGCTAAAATTGTAGGGTTCCATATCTTTTATTTTTGATCCAACATCCCAACATCCCAACGATATATTTACAAGTGATTCACTAGTTCTTAGAAATCATCGAAATAGAAGAAAGGTATTTTCATCTATGACATGCAAAAATACAATTCAATCTTGGGAGAAAAGTAGAAATCAGTTGGTGAGGCATGGAACAAAATTTACTTCATGATAACTATCATGGGTCGGAAGGCTGTTTGCTCAATTACACATGCATGAATGTGATTTAAGTGTTGCTGGTCTGGGTCAAATTGGCATTAGAAGCAGCCTTGGATATCATCCTCCTATGTTGGGTTTCTCATAACTGCCTCCCTCCCTCTCACCCATTCTTTAGTAACTACTTCCAACATGCATATTTAGATAGATGCAGGCTATGTTCATCCTGCACCAGCCATATGTTTATCCTGCACCAGCCAAATATGATCACAAAGACCTTGTTTAGTAACTTTTTTTTAGAACAAATTTTTGTTCTCTAGAACAAAAAAATGGGAAAACACGGTTGACAACCAGAAAATAGAAAACAGTTTTTTTTTTCATAAAAATAGAAAATAAAATATTTTTAAAAAACATATGTTAATTGTTTTCAATTGTCATCTAAGGGGGTTGTTTTAAAAAAAAATTATAAAAATATGAAGAATGATTAAAAATAAAACATTACATATAAAATTATTTTTAGAATATATTTTAAAAACATAGAAAACAAGTTAAAAGCATTTTAGGTTCTCAAACAAATTTTTGTACAAAACATTAGATAATAGTTTTTAAAAACTATTCTCAAAAACTGTTTTTCGGAACTGTTTTTAAAAATATTTTCTAAATAGAGCCTAAGTTTAACAGGTTTATTATGATTTAGAGGTTACAGGCAATAGTGAGAGGGAGGGATAGCAGCAGAGAAGTAAACCCAGAAAAGGATTTGGAAAAAAATATTTCTTGCATTTCAATCCATATATGAATATGAATCTCCAGTATAATGTTGAAAAGTCATATTCCTGTCTGTGCTTGTTGTTCCTCCCATAATTTAGTTTCAAAGTTATTTGAGTATTGTATCTCCTCTGATGGTGCCTTTGTCATTTATTTGAAGGACCGTGCTAATGAAATATATAAGAAGGTAGAAGATCAAAAGTCTACTAGAGGAAGAAATCAAGATGCTCTGTTGGCTGCCTGTCTCTATATTGCTTGTCGACAAGAAGACAAACCGCGCACTGTAAAGGGTACAACCTAAGATTCTTTTAACATATGGATGCTTCCTGATTTATGTTTCTCTATGCGAATGAGCTTCTTGAAACTGTGGATGTCAACTAGAAATTTGCTCTGTTGCCAATGGAGCCACAAAGAAAGAAATTGGCCGAGCAAAAGAATACATAGTGAAACAACTGGAGGCTGAGAAGGGCCAATCGGTAGAGATGGGAACCATACATGCTGGAGACTTTATGGTGAGGTTTTTATGAAGTAAAGCACGTTTGTTATGTTTTTGAAGGCTGCATTTTGTATGCTGCAATATTGTTGTTTCTTAAGTATAGATTGCTAATGACATTAATCTTAACCTAATCTTTAGAGGAGATTTTGTTCCAATCTTGGGATGACCAATCAAGTGGTTAAAGCTGCCCAAGAAGCTGTGCAGAAGTCTGAAGAGTTTGATATAAGGTAGTTCTGGTTTTCAACTCTTGTCATGTTATTATCCTGATACCATTATACTTTATGATAGTTATGTGCAGTTTTTATTTTGTATTCATATCAATTTTGGATGGTATCTGAATCAGTACATTTAGCTGGACAATCAGGAGTATCTTAAAGATCTGTTAATTTTTCTGAGCGACCCAACTAGCAAGTTAAGAAAAGAGCTGACTGAGGTAGTATAGGGTTTATGGATGTTTAGGATGAAAGCCAATGAAGAACACCTGTAAGAAACTAGTCAATTTGAGCTAGCTGATGGTTCCTATGTGGGATCAATTATGACCAAAAAGGTTATTCATGGAGTTTGGTCAAAGTCAAAAGTTTAAGCTTCTCAGGTATCATCAGTAAGGATTAGCTCTGCCCAAAAGATGAATGACTTTTTGGTGTGCTACTCCCTCAAATATTTTGAGCATGTGTAAATTAGATTTACTCTAAATATGGTATTTTAAAAGAAGTAATCCCTCCCTTCTGCTGGGTTATGGTGTGTATTTGCAATCCCTAGGGTTGCAAGTGTTGGAATGGAGGGTAACTTGAAAAATAAATCATTCTGCTTTAAATATGACATTTTGAAGGAAAGACACATCTCTTCCTCCCACTGGATTATGCATTAGCAATCCTCTTCTAGCACTGGTAGCAGGGAACTAGGGCTCAGATTGAACAGTGAATGATTCTGCTTGAACTTCAATCCAAGCCTTGAGCTTAACACAGGCTACAGTATGATTTTTATGAACTAGAGGCAAAACTTGGTAGTATAAGAAAACAGGGAAATAAAGCATGAGAAACGTGTTGAAATAGGGAGGATGCTGTCAACTGGTGGTTTGGGGGAGAAAAGCACCTAGGGAAGCAAGTAGCTGGTTGTGTTTCTTTTGGTTTGGTTGGAAATGTAACGGACTTGAAAGTTAGAATTAGAGAAAACCACCAAGTGAGAAAAACTATGGGACTAAAAGAGTGGCACAGACTTCATTCTAATCATGTGTTCTGAAAAACAGAGGGCAATGGTGCTGAAAATGCTAGGGTCTCTTTTGTAAGAGAAGCAGGGGATCTAAAAGTTGTAAGCCTTTTTTATGCCTGTAAGGTGATGATGTACTTTGACCAGTAGAAAGGAGATGTGCAACATGCCTTTCAAGTTGGGATTTCTTTTATTATGTTTTGAACTTTTTTGGACCCCCTTCTTTTACTGGATGCACAAGATGCAAACAAATATTGATTACATGGATCATCCCCTGATCAAGAAATGGAAGTAAGGGTTCATTTATATCGTTAGCCCACATAAGCATAGTTGTTTAAGTTATAAAAATTTGGTAACTGGACATATTCAAAAGTTTGCTTTTTCCAAATGTTTCTGCATTCATCAAGAGGAAACCACTGCCATGCAAATTGTCCTCTTGTGAGCTACTAACCTGTCAACTGTCCAAGCCTTCACTGCTTGGTGACCTGCATATCTGTCAGTTCATGTCCCAGAAATGAACGTCTCTGGATGACACTACAATCAAGGTGCTTTAGAATTTTTTTAACACTGGCCCAAGCTAACATAAATTTGAGCCTGCATGATTGCCAAGTTGTACCTCAGAAATGGTTTTCTGTCTTCTTGGAACAGAGAAAGGCTCTTTTCATTAATATGTTTTAGTGATATGGAGGTTTTTTCTGGTTGTTTGTTGTTGTGGGTGGATTCTTTGTTAAGAAAAAGGAACATTTTTAATCCAGGAGTGGAGGGTTCATGGATCTTGCTCAAATGACAATTTTATAGTCCCTCTCTTCTTGGGTGTTTATCTAATGAATTACAACTTGCATATGATTAATAAAAATAAATGACTCTTGATGTCTTTTTATTCTTTGCTCATTTCCTTTTTAAATTGTTGCAGGAGGAGCCCTGTATCAATTGCAGCAGCAGTTATTTACATTATAACCCAGCTTTCAGATGAGAAGAAGCTTCTCCGAGGTTTAAATATTCACCACTATCTTATCTAATTGGTTTGCATATGAGCCTTGGAACTGGGGGTTTCTAATCCCCTTGCAATCAATGGGGCCTAATTTTACTCGATGTTGGCTCTTTCTGGCTCCTATTGTTCATATTCATATTTTGTTGTAGTTTTGTAACAACGGAAACATGGGTGGTGCAGATATCTCAATAGCTACGGGAGTTGCAGAAGGAACAATCAGAAACTCGTACAAGGATCTCTATCCCCATATCTCAAGGATAATACCAAGCTGGTATGCCAAGGAGGAGGATCTCCGAAATCTTTGCAGCCCTTAAAAAACCACAGCAAGCGGCGGAGCACACAATATCCGTGTTGTTGAAAATACGAAAGACCAGCATTCCAATTTTCCTTATCATTTTCTTCTCTTATTTAATTTTGCATTAAGCACCAATCCCCTTGTGGATTTTGCTTGAACTGGCTGCAGCTGCTTTTCGGATGGGTTTTTATTTTTATTTTTATTTTAACACACGTGTCATCAGCAGCTGTCTTTTTAGATGTTGGCTATCCCCTGACACATTCCCAATAGTGCATATTATAAGATATTTCATTTCATTCATGCTTTCTGGGTAGCTGATTCTTAAAATATAATGTCGGTGATATTTTGTTTCCGCCTTTATTCTTAAACCGTGTAACCAAAAGTCATTTTCAAGTCTTTTTGTTATTATGAATTCCTTCTATTCCATAACGATAGAAAACAAAATCTAGACTTAAAAAGGGACTTATTAACTTAATTCAATTTATTAAGTGTATATGTGAAATTATGTTTGGTAAAATAATTTAACATTACATTTTAAAGTTAAAAATGGTTATCAATATTAAGTTAAAATGGTGCATTATTCTTAATTTCAATTTTTTTTAATCCGTATTTAATAAGAGTAATTATGATTCCATATTCATGACTTCTTTTTTATGATAAATATTCTAAGGTTATCTTATATATTTATAATATTTTAAGTTATTTTATATGTTTATAATATTTTGAAGTATGAATGTTTAATAAAAAGTATTTATTGTTTAAGATTAATAAAATAAATATGAGTTAAAATTAATAATAATTAATATTAATTAAATTAATAAGGTTAAAGGTGTCAATTTGATGATTTAAAGTAGATCTTATTAAACAATCTTAATACATAAAAGTAACAAAAAGTAATAAATTCTAATTTAAGTATTTAAAAACAGTTTAATTTAAAGTTAACTTAAGTCATTAAATAATAAGTATTAAGATTTATTAAACACCCATTAAATTGAAACGTTGAGAAGAAAGGACATGCATTTAATTTTACTAATTAGCTCTAGGCTATGGGAAAAAAATTAAGCATTTGTTTGTTTTATTTTTTGTAAACAATTTTTTTTTCTTCAAAATAAAAAAATATAGGAAAATATGTTTAATAAAAAATGTGTAGACCCCCATTTTGGGGTGTCTTTTTGGCAGGTTAATTTTTGGCCAGGTGTCACAATTTTAGGTAGCCATGTGCTGCCTCAAGAGAGGTTGCTAGGGAATCATGTAGTGGGTGAAAGAAACGAATGAGGGATGGACACGTGCATGGAAATATGCTGGGGGTGATATTTTTGCTAGTTATAGAGAGGGAGGTTGGTGGTGGCTTGAGGAGCAAGTTTGCTTGGGAGAAAAGACTTGAGGAAAACAAGCTGGGTATCTGAGAAGAGAGATTGTAGGAAGAATGGAAGAGAGCTGAGTGTTCATTGAAAGGAGAGAGAGCGTGTTTTTGGTTACTTGGTGGGGAGAAGGTAGCTTGAAGGTGGATAGCCTGAGGGAAAAGATAGTTGAGAGGAGGAAAATGAATGAGGAAGTTTCATTACATGATGGATGAGCATATTTTAGAGTATAACAGTTTTAAGACATTTTGTATCTTTGTTTGTTCACCATCACATACCGGGGCATACCCCCTTCTCCAAGAGCACCAGACCTTTCAGCAGACTTTCATTCGCCTTTTGATCTAGTTGTTGACCCATGCGAGTTGCATACTGGGGCATACCCTCCTTCCTTGGGATCATTGGACTTTTCATAGGCTTCATTATCTTTGGACTTAGTTGTCAGTCCTCATGAGTTGTCATACTGGGGCATATCCCCTCCTGCCGAGTTTGCTTGCATTGTTATCTTAGTTATCCTTTAGCTTTAAGCCGCTCGATCGATCATTTTTCGTCTTGCCAGTTTGAGTTTGCATTTTTGAGGCTGCACCTATATTGATCGACCATCTTCCTATTAGTTTATGTTCAGTTCGAGTTGGGACTGCACCTATATCGATCGGTCATTCATCTTGTCAGTTCAATTATAGTTTTGGGGTTGTACCTATATTGATCGATCATCCTCCTATCAGTTTGTGTTTAATTCAAGTCGGGACCGCACCTATATTGATCAATCATCGTCTTGTCAGTTTGAGTCTGAGTTTTTAGGGTCGCACCTATATCAATTGGCCATCTTCCTATCAATTTATGTTCAGTTCCAGTTGAGACCGCACCTATATTGATCGGTCATCGTCTTGTCAGTTTGAGTTTGGATTTTTAGGACCACACTTCTATAAATCGGTCATCCTCCTATGTTCAGTTTGAGTCGGGACCGCACCTATATCGATCGGTCACTCATCTTGTCAATTCAGTTTGAGTTGGGACTACACCTATATCGATCGGTCATCTTCCATGTTAGTTTGAGTTTGAGTTGGAACCGCACCTATATCGATTGGTCATTTTCGTGTCAGTCTTAGTTTTCGAGGCCACACCTATATCGATCGATCATCTTTTTGTCTTGTCAGTTTAGTTTGAGTTATTCGGGACTGCACCTATATTGATCGATCATTGTCTTGTCAGTTCAGTTAGAGTTTAAGGGCTACACCTATATCGATCAGCCATCATCTTGTCAGTTCAGTTAGAGTTTGGGGTCGCACCTATATCGATCGGTCATCTTCTAGGTCAGTTTGAGTTTTCGGGACCGCACCTATATCGATTGGTCATTCTTGTTAATTTAGTTTCAGTTTTTCGAGGCCGCACCTATATCAATCGGTCATTGTCTTGTTAATTTGGGTTTGAGTTTTTGGGGTCACACCTATATTGATTGACCATCTTCCTGTCAGTTTGAGTTTTTGGGACCGCACCTATATCAATCGGTCATTCATCTTGTCAGTTCAGTTTTTGGGATCGCATCTATATCGACCGGTCACTTATCTTGTTAGTTTAGTTTTTGGGATCGCACCTATATCAATTGGTCATTGTCTATGTTAGTTTGAGTTCAGTTTGAGGTTTTTTGGGACCGCACCTATATCGATCGGTCATCTTCCTATCGGTTCAGTTAAGTTCAATTTGAGTTTTTCAGGACCGCACCTATATCAATTGGTCATCTTTCTATCAGTTCAATTCAGTTTGAGTTTTTGGGACTGCACCTATATCGATCGGTCATCGTCTTGTTAGTTTGAGTCTGGGTTTCTGGGGTTGCACCTATATCAATTTGTCATCTTCCTACCAGTTTGTATTTAGTTTGAGTTGAGACCGCACCTATATCAATCTGTCATTGTCTTGTCAGTTTGAGTTTGAGTTTTTGAGTTAGGACCGCACCTATATCGATCGGTCATCGTCTTGTTAGTTTAGGTTTGAGTTTCAGGACCGCACCTATATCGATCGGTCATTGTCTTGTTAGTTTGAATTTGAGTTTGAGTTTTTGGGGCTGCACTTATATTGATCAGTCATCTTCCATGTCAGTTTGAGTTTCTAGGACCGCACCTATATTGATCGGTCATTCATCTTGTCAGTTGAGTTGAGTCTTGTTCAACTTCGAGTCGCGCCTACCTAGTTGAGTTTATTTGGCCTTGAGCCACACCTTATCCTTTATTTGAGTTCTTTTTCCATGTGTCAATCACTCCTTGTCTCAGTCATCTTTATACTGTTCATTGTATCATGGTCCAGTGTTATTCATTACACATACACTCCTCGCATCATCCACATCTTTGGCTAGTCCCACTTTCCTAGTATGTGTCCTTAATCTTGAGCTTATTGTGTTATGTGTTTAGACCAAAATTCGGGATCTTTTCTATTTTTCGATATAGTTCACTTCATTCCATTCATCTCTCACATATCTGTGATCCATGCATTACACTCGTGATCTTTACCAAAGAGGGGCCTATTTGTAGACCCTCATTTTGGTCTATAGGTAGGGGTTATTTTGGGAGCACTTTTTTTTACCACATTTTTGGTTATTTTGGTAGCACATGTATGAGGGAGTGGGAAGCAGTGAACATTTGTAGGAGCAATGAGCAGGTCATGCATGTGAGAGGAATATTCTAAGTTTGTTTTAAAGGTGTGGAGAGAGAGAAGATGGTTACAGGGGGGAGTGTGGTTGATAGCCTAGAGGAAGAGAGGATTAACAAAGAGAGGGAACGTTATTTTTTGGGGGAGCTTGGAGGAAAAGATTTCTGGAAAGGAAGAGAGAACCAAAGAGAGGGAGGTAGAGTTTTAGAGGGAGCTTAGAGAAGATAGCTTGAGGATGAGAGACTTAGAAGAAAACCAACTGAAAGTGCAAGATTGCTTGAGAGAAAAGGGAGCTTGAGAAAGGAAAAATGAGCTAAGCAGGAAGAAAAAGAAGAAGGAGAGGAAGAGTAAGTTGTGACAGAGAACATGAGAGGGAGTGACCAGAAGTTTTAGAGTAAGTTGAGAGAGCCATCCGAGAAAGAGAGCCAACTGAAGATGGAAGGATCTTGTTGATCTGTGGGAAGGAAAACAAAGCTTGAAGTCAGGCGAGCTTTCTGTTGAGAGGAGGCTTTTCAAGTAAGGACCCCTGTATTCACCATTGTTTCTGTTTATTATCTTCTCCATTTTGCTTCTGGATATTATTGTTTGTTTTGGGTATGGATATCAGGCCATATGCTTAGCTTTCATTGATCACTAGAATAACTATGGATTTGTTGTCATTGTTTTATCATCTCTTCTTGGTTTTGCTGAAGAGTAACTTGACTCTGTTTTAGTTCCACTATGAGATATCTCATAATTCACATCCCTGATTTTTATATGAACCTGTGGTCTCTCAACTCGCTTGCAAGACTGTGGATAATGTTGAGGCCTTGCGTCTCGATGATCCACGTAGCTGCCAAGTGGACGCATGCTTTCAACCAAGATTGAGTTATGGTTCAGTTGTCCCTGCAAAAGATGTCCGGACACACCCTCTAATGGTTTTGTTAGCCATGGTTAAAGAGATTAAGCAGTTGGCCTTTTTCTAGGTATAACAAGCTTACCTTCCTCCTTGTGTGAAGGTCCTTATATATAGTATCAGAAGCTCTACCTCCCTCTTTAATGGTAGGGAGACTTTTTGGCTCGTCATGATGCCTCTAGGTGGTGGCAGGGCCATCATCACCCTACGAGCGGTTGTCAGAGATCGTGGGAGGTGATGCGGCTGTCAGAGATCGTGGGAGGTGACTTGCCATCATTTCTGTCCTTTCGCTCTGCAGGTGGCGGAACGTGGGCTGTGGCAGGCTGTCGGAATGACGTAGTAAGACTTGCTTACTTTAGTCATCGATCCGGACAACATATCCGGATAGGATATGCTATCGTCCGGATGTGATGTTTGCGCGTGCCGTGTGCTTCTCCTTGAGGAAGTCTGGATAGGAGAGCATGCCACGTGTCCCTCTTTGGGGAGTCCGGATGGAGTCGCTCCTGACATCAAGGTGCGACGTGTCATCAGGGGGAGGGGTCCCTACAATGCCCCCTTTTTAACTTGCCGATTTTGCCCAGGCAGAATGAGCGGGTTAAAAATGATTGTTTTTGAAACTGAGGTTACTTTTTTCGCTCATTGGGCCACGTGGTGCGCAGAGGCGAAGAGGAACAAGAGCATTTATGATGGGCCGCCGTCTTTGGGATTTCCCAGGCAGCGTGTCTTTTCAATAATGGCGCGGCTGAGCGGTTAGAATACCGAGGGGCTATCTCTCGTTTTAAATAGCAGACTGAGTCCTTCACTCTTGCATTTTTTCTTCTGCATTTTCTACCAGTAGTGCTTTCTCTTCAACCTTCTGGGTATCTTCGTTTGTGAGTGAGGTTCTAGGGTTTTCTACTAGCAATACCCGTGCCGTGACGGTGACTGCATCGCAGACTTCATATCCATTTTCCCATTTTTCACTCAGTACGTTCTCTATCTCTGCCTTCTCCTCGTTGTGTTTGCTTTGTGGTTGTTTCTGGCTTGTTTGGGCAAGCTACTTGCGACTAGGGGTCGGTACTGGTTTTTAGGGTTTTTTTCAGGGGATTCTGGTTGTGTTTTGGGTGTGTTAGGGTTTCTGTTGCCCCCTTGCACCTTTTGTGGGTTACCGATTCTTCTTTGGGGTAGAGTCAAGGTTTGGGATGGGTATGCTGGTGATGTTTAGGTTTTCTGGGCGTTTTTGCTGTTTAGAGTTGTGGGGCCGGGTCTTTGTTTTTGACTGTTGGCATTCTGCCATGCAGGTTCCGTTTCAACCCCATTCTCAAAAATGTCTGCGAACAAGGACGCTGCTTCGTCTAGCGTGGTCGGGCAGAGTGGTAAAGATGTGTCCGGAGAGGTCCATGTGGAAAAATCTATGGACAAGTTGAATATGAGGGAGTTCTGCGAACGTTTCTGCATCCCGAATGGCGTGTCCGTTCACCTTGTGGACGAAGAGGCCGTGTCGACTGAGAAATTTGCGGACAACGCTATCTACTTCACCAAGGAGCAATTCAATGCTGGGCTCCAGTTCCCCCCTCCATCATTGTTCAAAGAATTTCTCCACGTCACCCAGATCCCCCCGACTTACATTCATCCCAACATGGTCCGGGTGCTGATGGGGTGCAGCATTCTGAGCATGCTGTTCAACCTGGACCTTTCACTACTGGAGGTTCTTTTTATCTACTCCATCAAGAAGGAGAAGAATGATATCTACAGCTTTGTCGCCAGCTTTCCATCCCTTCAGTTGGTGACCAGCCTTCCTGACTCGACCAAGGGGGCCGTCAAAGGACACGTGCTGGTCAAGGGCCTATGGGCAGGTTTGTCGGTGCATCCGGACATGCAGTTCGCTCCCAACCATTCATTGAAGGCCCCAGGTATGAATAAGCTGCTCCCTGTCCTCCCGTGGTTGCGAGTTAGGTCAGCATTATTAGGTGGCTGACATGCTTTGTTCTCTTGGGTGCAGGCAAGGATAGAAGGGGGAAGTTGGTAGAGTGGGTGGAAAAAGCTTCGTTTGACCGGTTGAACAGGCTATTTGAGATTGCGGCGGACGAGAGGAGCTGTGAAACACTTCTCTCCGCGCAGAATCTCCGCTTGGTTACCCAAGAGCCCCAGCTGTACGTACTCAACATACTTCCAAGGCGGCTGCCCAAAAAGGTGGTGGCTGGGAAGCATTTCATTCTCAAAGATCTCCCATTCTACACGGCGGTGCGAAAGGCAGATGCCCAGGCACGCAAAGCACTTCTCAACGAACGGGAGGAAAGAAGGCAAGAGGGGACTTTGCGGAAGGCTCCTGGTGATAAACGCTCCGCGCCCTCTCCTCCTGCTGACGCCCCAGAGGGAAAGAAGAAGAAGGTTCCCACAAAGGGAAAAGCGATAAAACCTCCAACTCCCATAAAGGGGGTAGTAATAAAATCGCTAGCTCCCACAAAGGGAATAGTAATAAGCTCTCCAGCTCCCATCGGCTTGCCTTCTATTTCAAGCGGCTTCGGACGTATCGCGGATCTAAATGGATTGGGGCCTTCAATGCCAGTGGCTGAATGGATGGCTCTTCTGGCTGAGGAGGCAACCTCAGTGTATCAGCCGGGCTCTTCCCCTCCGAACGCGGATGTAGCTGGGGCCTCTTGTGCTGAAACGTTGCCTCCTATGGCGCCTCCAATGGAAGAAATGGGGGCTGAAAGGCAGGGTTTGCCCCCTTGTGAGTTGAGCTCCCTTGCCCTTGTATTGGTGAAGGGGCCAGCTACGAGGAGGTCTCGTCTGGCCCGCGATTTAAAGTCTAGCATCAACGGGCGGCTTCAGGATCGTCTTCTGGAAACCATTGAAGTCAGCTGCTCATCCACCCAGGAGAATCATCCGGAGGGGAGTGAGATGGAGATGGCAGAAGATAACCCAACCGACCCGATGCTGGTCCCGGATGAGGGTTCGCCTGAAAAGATCTAGCCGACCGTGAATGATGGGGGCCCAGAGCCGGGGGAGGAGTCACACCCTAGTGCCTCGTCAGGGGGGAGTCCCGTTGATGATGCCGCTTGCACCTCCGCTAGCCCTTTCAGCTATGTTGAGTTGGGAGAGATGTTGAAACAGGTTTCATCCGGCTCAGATGTTGCTGCGCCTTCAGTGAAAATGTTTGAAGTGGCGGAAATGGTATAGCTTATCCTCCTTTGATTTTTCTTGCCATACTGGTGTGCTTTTCACATGGCTGATATTGAACTTGTTGTTGTGGGTTTTTCTTCAACTGGTGAGCGGTATTTGCGGCATGGTTCAACAACATGATCTTTTTACAGACCTACTGCGGATTACCGATCATATGAAGGCCTTCGTCTCCCAACGCATGAGCGGTGAAGAGGAATTGCGCTCGAGATTGGAGCAGGCCGAAGCCAGCTTATCCGCTGCCCGGAGAGCCTCTGAAGAGAGTGCTGAAGCCTTGAAGAGGTCCCAGAATGACAACGAGGCTCTCTGGATAGAGCTAGCAGAGGCGAAGAGCCGGGAGGAAGCGACAGACGCCCGCCTGCACGAGGCGGAAAACGAGATGGCCCAACTGAGGGGGGAAGTGAGACAACTCCGGACAGAGGTGTCAATTGAGAAAAAACAGAAAGAGGATTTGCAGTTACGCTTATTAGCACAGAAAGAAGAGTTGGAGGTTGAGTTTGCCGCACAAAGGGAGGAACTCGAGACGGACTACCAGAAGCAAGTAGACGAGATGTATTTCTTCGGCTACCGTTGCTGCATGAAGAAGCATGGTATCAAGTGGGACGTCCCTTCGATTCCCCCGGGTGATGAGGAAAAGTTGCGCCGTAAGCCTTCTTAATGAGAGCTTTTCTTTTTGTAACTTTTACTGCTATTTCTCCCTGTATTAGTAGTCCGGAGAACCTTTTTGTATACAATTTTCACTAGTATTAATAAAACATACTCATTCATATTGTACTTCTGTATTTTTTTCATTGGTAATATTGCTTTAGATTGGATACATTCCATGGTCGGAGCAATGGGGTTCCGTCTAGCTTCTATAGATGATAGGCTCCACTTTCACTTGTCTTGGCCACTATATAGGGGCCTTCCCAATTGGCTTGAAACTTTCCTGCTCCTGTCTCAGCAGTGTTTTCGAAAACCTTCCTAAGGACCAGCGTTCCCCTTTTGAAACTCTTGGGCCTTGCCTTGCGATTGTAGTGAGCGGCTGCCCTTTGTTGATAGTCTGCCATCCGGATGGATGCGGTCTCTCTTACTTCGTCTGCCTAGTCCAAGTTTCTTCCTAACTTCGCATTTGCATCATCCTGCCTTCCTGCCTTGGTCCGGATAATGGGTAGCCCTATTTCAGTAGGAATGATTGCGTCCATACCGTATGCGAGGGCGAAGGGAGTGTTTCCTGTCGGACGTCCTGGTGTGGTTCGATAAGCCCACAGGACGCCGGGTAGCTCCTCCACCCACTTCCCTTTGGCTTGCTCGAGCCTCTTCTTTAAGGCAGTTATTAGGGTCTTGTTTGTGGCCTCTGCTTGCCCATTACTTTGAGGATAACGTGGTGTGGAGTATGAATTTCGGATGTTTAGTTTCGAACAAAAATTCCGGAAAGCGATGCTATCAAACTGTGAACCGTTGTCGGCTATAATGGTTTGGGGGATTCCGAAGCGGCAGACGATGTTCTTCCATACGAACTTGGTGACATCTTTGTCTTTGATGCTAGCGTATGCTTCAGCTTCCACCCATTTACTGAAGTAATCTGTGGCGACGAACAGGAATTTCTTCTAGGCCGCTGCGGCTGGTAGGGGTCCTACTATGTCCATGCCCCACTTTGCGAAGGGCCAGGGGCTTGAAATTGGTTTCAACATCTCTGACGGCACATGTGGTATGGGGGCATGCTTTTGACATTTGTCACATTTTTTGACATAGGCTGCCACATCCTTTTTCATCATAGGCCAGTAATACCCTTGAGAATGGGCCTTGTGCACTAGAGATCGACCTCTGGAATGGTTCCCACATACCCCCTCATGCAACTCAGCTAAAATGTACAGGGCCTCTGAGTGGTTTAGGCACCTGAGATAGGGACCTGTAAAGGACCGTTTGTACAAGTGCCCCCCGATCAGGGTGAAACGGGCGGCTTACACCCGGATCTTGTGTGCCTGCTTAGGCTCTTCGGGCAGAGTGCCTGTCCGGAGGTACCTTATAATGTCTTCCATTCACTCTTGGCCGTCTGCTTAGCTTGCCTCAATGGTATTGCAAGTGGAGGCTTCCGCGACGGAAGGGTTGGCTTGCACATGTATAGGCAATAATATGGCTTCTTTGATGGGGAGGGAAGCAGCTATGCCTGCCAGGGCGTCGGCACGTCCATTTTCAGTTCGTTTAATTTTTTCGATTGTCCATTCAATGAACCGTTGTAAGGTGTCCCTTACTTTAGTCAGATATCGCTCATGCGCGCATCCTTAGCTTCGTATTCCTTCTGGACGTGCTTTACCACGAGTTGGGAATCATTATAGACCCGGAGCCTGGAGACGGATAGAGCCAGGGCGAGGTCCAATCCGGATAAGATGGCCTCATACTCCGCTTCATTGTTAGAGGCGGGGAACCCCAATCGGATGGCTTGCTCCAGATGTTCTCCTGTTGGGGACTGTAGTAGGAGCCTTACTCCGGATCCTGATGACCAGGAGGCTCCATCGACCCGCAAAGTCCACCACTCTTTTTCACTTGGTTCCTTGCGCTGGATAGGCTTTCGGGAGTATTCCAACACGAAGTCAGCCATCACTTGGCCTTTCATGGACAACCTGGGTTGGAACTCGATTCCATATTCGCTTAACTCTATGGCCCATTGAAGCATTCTTCCGGTTAAGTCCGGTTTGTGCAGGATGTTACGAAGGGGTTGGTCAGTTAGCACGACCACCAGGTGGGCTTGGAAGTAAGGGCGGAGCTTCTGCGCTGCACTTCGAAGAGCCAAGGCCGTTAGCTCCATCTTTGAATACCTAGTTTCTATGTCCGCCAACACTCTGCTGACATAGTAAATAGGTTTCTGCTCCTTGGGCGAGGGGCAATGGAATAGAACAACGCTAATTGCCCACTCCAATACAGCCAGATACATATAAAATTTTTCTTCAGGGAGGGGGCTGCTCAGGATGGGCGGTTGCATGAGGCAATGTTTAATTTTTTCAAAAGCGCTTTGACAACTGTCTGTCCATCCGCTCTCTCCAGCTTTTCGTATTGCCAAGAAGAAGGGTCGTAGTTCATTAGTGAAGCGGGCTATAAAACGATTAGCGCGACGAGCTTGCCTGTGATGCGCTGTAATTCCTTTTTGCTCCTGGGGGGTGGTGTTTCCATGATGGCCTTCACTTGATCCGGGCTAACCTCTATCCCCCTTTGGCTGACCATAAATCCCAGGAATTTGCCAGCACTTACGCCAAAGGCGCATTTAGAAGGATTCAACTTCATGCCATACTTCCTTAAGAGGTGGAAGACTTCTTGCAAGTGAAGGACATGTTCCTCTCGGGTTTTGCTTTTAACCACGATATCGTCAATATATACCTCTACTGTGTGGCCAACTAGAGGTTTGAAGATCTTAGTCATCAGTCTCTGATAAGTGGCGCCAACGTTTTTGAGTCCGAACGGCATGACTTTGTAGCAATAAAGACCGTGTGGCGTTATGAAGGCTGTCTTTTCTTCGTCAACTGGGGACATGGGGATTTGGTGGTATTCGGAGAAGGCATCCAAGAAGGAGAGCATCCCTTGCCCAGAAGTGGAATCCACAATTTGATCTATCCGTGGCAAAGGAAACTGTCTTTTGGGCATGCATTATTGAGGTTGGTGTAATCGACGCACACCCGCCATTTGCCTTCCTTTTTGGGTACCACCACTAAATTTGCCAACCAGTCCAGGTGCTCCACTTCTCTAATGAATCCGGCTTCCAGCAACTTGTCAATCTCATCCCGGATAATCTTTTGCCTGTCCGGGTGAAAACGTCTAACCCTCTGTCGGACGGGTCTTACTATTGGCAAGACGTTAAGCTTATAGGAGACGATGGAGGGGTGAATTCCCTTCATATCAGAATGCGCCCATGCGAAAACGTCATGGCTTTGTCGGAGGGAGTCTTGGATGTTCCGGGTCTCTTCTGGCGTCAAGAGGGAACTGATATACGTAAGGTGAGTTCATTCTTCCGAAATTTGGATCATCTGCAAGGGATCCGCTACCAGGGGATCTTTGTCCGTCGGACTCAGTGATTGCTATTGGTCCAACGCGTGGGGGGACTCAGGGAGGGGTTTATCCTCCTGACTGGTTCCTACCTCTCGTGCTATCTGGTAGCATTGGCGAGCGGCTAATTGGCTGCGTATAGGTCGATTTGCCCATCCTTGGTAAGGAAGCTTACCATTTGATGATATGTAGAGGGGATGGCTTTCATGTAGTGTAGCCATATGCGCCCCAAGATGACATTGAAGGGTGATAAATCTTGTACCACTGAAAATTGTACGTTGAGAGTGACTGGGCCAGCTTGGACCGGCTGTACAATATCTCCCAAGGAAGTAGTTGACGCTCCGTTGAATCCGGACAAGATTCGCCCAGGGTTTTCGAGGCTTGTGATACTGCGTCCCATGTGGCTAATGATCAATGCTTGTACAAGATCGGCCGAGCTGCCCGGGTCAACTAGGATGCGTCTCACGTCGAAGTCTCCTATCTCTACGAACAGGATGAGGGCGTCGCGGTGTGGCTGCAATATCTGTGTGAGGTCTACTGGTGGGAAAATGATTGTCCCATCTATGGGGCGAGGGTCCCCCCCAGTTATCCCAGGCTGGATGGAGTTGACACGCTCACTCACCAATGTTGCCCGCAACAACCTTTGTCTCTTTCGTTTGGAGTCATACTCCTCGTCGAATGGGCCTCCGTTAATATAGTTTATAATGGCTTTGGGGGCGGCTGGAGCCCTGGGAGCTTCTGAGTTGTGATTTCAGGAAGCGTCTCTACTTCTGGCATCTGAGCGGAGGTATTGTTTCAAATGTCCCGCCCTTATGAGCCTTTCGACCAAATAATGGAGGCACCTGCATGCCTCCGTTGTGTGACCATGCTCCTTATGGTAGGCACATTTTTTACTATGATCCCTTTTGGATGGGTCCGTTTTGAGGGGTCCAGGCCACCTGAAGTCGGACATGTCTTGGATCATAGGGAGAAGCTTCTCATAGGATATGGAAAGGGGTGTGAGAGGTGGTATTTACGAGCGACTTGGCCCTTCCTGCCTTCGATTGGACGACTTTGGCTGGTTCGGAAGTTTGGCACTTCTTTCCGCACCACTTCTGGATGCTTGTTTGGCAACCAAGATTTGCTCGGTGGCTGCTCGCACGTCATCTTCGAGCATTGAGTATTTGCTCGCACGCCGGAACAAGTCGTCCATCGTCGTAGGAGGCTTCTTAGCGAGTGACTCGAAAAATGGGGTGCCTGGACAGATGCTTCGCTTGAAGATCTGCAGGACAGCATCCATGCTGTAAGCTTTTACCTGTAGCACGGCCTGACCAAACTGCTTCATGAACTCCCTCAAGGACTCGTTATCCTGCATTTTTATGTTTTTCAGAGTGCTGATGTTCTGCTTATGCCGAGTGGAGCATAAGTATTGTCCTACGAAGGCTTCCGACAGGTCCCTGAAATTATCAACAGAGTTGGGAGGTAGGCGGTGAAACCATGAGAGGGCCTGCCCTTGTAGGCTGGCGGGGAATACCTTGCATAGCAGCGCGTCGTTTCCTATATCGAGAGTTATGAGCTGTCGATAATGCATGATATGGTCGAAGGGGTCGTTGGACCCATCGTACGTGGAGAATTTAGGCACGAGGAATCCTCTTGGGGGCTCGTAATGAATAATATGAGAGCAAAAAGGCGTGGAGAGCATGTCGTCCAGCCTTTTGCTGATGGAGCCACTAGGTGGCTTGTTTAGGAGGTTTCTCCCAACTTGTCGTACCGCTTGGTGAGGGGGAATGTTTTGCACCATAGGGCTGACCATATGGTCAGGGTGCGGGGGAACGTTTTGCACCATAGGGGTGACCATAGTGTCAGGGTGCGCTCCCCAGGTTGTGGCTATTGGCGGCCTTGGCCTCCAAGTCTCCTGTGGGCCTAGCCTCGCACGCATTGCGTCTGACAACTGGGGTTTTTGGTCGCGTTGTCTTTTTGTTGAGAAAGGAGTAGAGTCTGAGCTTTCCTCATGGGGAGCTCGGTGCATGGGCGTGTGTCGCTCATGTGGTCTAACGTTGCATGTTTTAGGGATTGCTCTTGCTGTCCCAGGGTATATTGACTCTGGGTCAGGCCTTGAGTTTGCTACTTGGCCTCTTGAACGCTGACGACGGGGAGGCTCCGTCGATGAAGCCTGGATGCGCAGTACAACGTTTTCTTCTCTCAATCTCGCTGTCTCCTGGAGGAGAGCTTGCATTTTTCGCTCGCTTGCCAACTGTCTTCTCTCAATGGCTTGGCGCCATTAAGAATTATCTTCCTTTTCCCTAGTAGACGAGCGGCTTCTGGAAGGTGTGGCCATCTTTTTCGGTGACTGAATCAGCGAACTTCCCACAAACGGCGCCAATGTTGAGGCCTTGCGTCCCGATGATCCACGTAGCTGCCAAGTGGACGCACACTTTCAACCAAGATTGAGTTCTGGTTTAGTTGTCCCTGCAAAAGATGTCCGGACAGGGTGTTCGGACACACCCTCCGATGGTTTTGTCAGCCATGGTTAAAGAGATTAAGCAGTTGGCATTTTTCTAGGTATAACAAGCTTACCTTCCTCATTGTGTGAAGGTCCTTATATATAGTATCAGAAGCTCTGCCTCCTTCTTTAATGGTAGGGAGACTTTTTGGCTCGTCATGATGCCTCTAGGTGGTGGCAGGGCCATCATCACCCTACGGGCGGTTGTCAGAGATCGTGGGAGGCGACGCGGTTGTCAGAGATCGTGGGAGGTGACTTGCCATCATTTCTGTCATTTCGCTCTGCAGGTGGCGGAACGTGGGCTGTGGCAGGCTGTCGGAATGACGTAGTAAGACTTGCTTACTTTAGTTAATGATCCGGACAACATATCCAGATAGGTATGCTATCGTCCGGATGTGATGTTTGCGAGTGCCGTGTGCTTCTTCCTTAGGAAGTTTGGATAGGAGAGCGCGCCACGTGTCCCTCTTTGGGGAGTCCGGATGGAGTCGCTTCGGACAGCGAGGCGCGCCATGTGTCATTAGGGGGAGGGGTCCCTACAGATAACTCATGAAACGAGGCTTCGTTTAATGCCCTTTTGGTTCACTTACTCTTGCTCTCTTTTTGTTAATGGTCATTGTTTTATGCTTCCTTGCTTCTGGTATCCGTTTGTGGTGCATTTAGGTTTATGCATCTCCACCTGAGGGTGCTCGGTCTTTGTTTGGCTGGTGTCCTGCGCTAGTGGAGTTGTTGGGTTTGCAAATCAAAGTCATGGATACAGAGGGTATGGTGGAAGTGAGAGAATATTTCAAAAATCCAACACCAATTTGAAGAGAGAGCCCTAACTCTCTATAATGTCTGTCCGATTCAAATCCATCCAAACAAAGATTCAAAGATCCAAATTTCACTTCTGAGAACTGAGAGCATTGATTAGGGAAAGATGACGGGGATGTCGATGTGCAGCAGTAGCATGCAGAGAACAGGTGAGTATGGAGGAAGAGAGGCTCGAGATTAGGGACTTTGTGATTTCTGCTGAGGCTCACACCAAGGTGGGCGATACCTTTTATTTGATCACTCAAAGATGGTGGCTACAATGACTGGACTATGTGAATCAAGACCAGACAAAGAACATAGACGTAACCTCTTTGTCAGAGCATTGTGATTCAGTTAGTTTTAGTGATGTGAAGAGGCCTTCTGTTATTGATAATTCTGATTTGATATATGACATGACATTTGAGGGCTCCACGATGGGAATTGAGCTTCACGATACTTTAGTTGAGGATTGTGATTCTATATTGCTTTCATAAGAAGTTTGGGACCAACTGTATGCTTTATGTGGAGGTGGTCCAACTTTGCCAAGGAAGGTAATTAATTCAGGCCTCTCTTAGGTAGAGCTGTCTGTAGAGGTACATCACTTGTGTCTTCAACTAGTTATAGTGCCAAAAGGCACCTACTCTACTATAAGAATAAGCAAAAAGGAAACCATTGGGGAACTTCACAAAAGAGAATGTGAGATTTCTAATCTTAATATGGAGAAAGTACGCATTTAGGATTATTATGGCCATCGCAAACATGCTTTGGTGAATGATATGGATAAAACACTTGATGATGCCAACATACAGACGGATCGGGATGTTTCAATGGAAGTTCATAGCAAGGGCAGTAGCTCTGCATTTGGTGGTTGCATGAGTTCTGTTCAAGAGAAAGGGTCTGTAGACAAGGAAACCATGTTTGTTCTTGTAGAATCTTCCAATTCTAGTTTATCAATTGCAAGAGGATTGTCTACAAGCAAGGGTGTCTCTAGAAGCTGTAGTTTAGAGCTCTCACAAAGTCAAAACTTGACTTCCCTAGTTAAGGATCTGGATAGTACATGTGGGGTCAGTGGAAGGGCCAACCCCTCAATTGAAGAGAGAAGATGCAAAATCTTCAACCCTAATGCTGCAAGTCCGACCTAACCTTATTTTATTTTCGTTTTAGAAGTTTAAGATTGAAGCTTTAGTGAAACCTTGCAATGGCTTTGGATGAGAATCCTTGCTACGCATTGTTGAAGGAGAGATACTCAAAGTTGAAAGAGAGACGAAATGCTCTCCGGTAAGCCATAAAGCTGTTGGAGCAACAAATTCAAAAGATTGAATTTGATAATCTCCGTCTTAAGAAAGCATTTGAAGAAGAGCACACAAAAGCAAAATATGAGAGACAAGAGAAATTGAAAGAATCATCTCTTAGAATTTCATTGAAGTATCAGATCTCATCCTTGCGATTAAAAGGGGGCTCAGGAACTCCAGATGGAGATGGGGCCGAAAGAAGAGCAGAAATAAATAGACTGAACAAGCTTCTTGAAGAAGAGAGAATAAGCGTAGATTCAAAGAGGAAGAAAGCTGAAGCTGAGAAGAGTAAAGTCACTGAGGCATGGAAAATTGTGAAAGCTGAGAAGGGTAAGGTTGATAAAGAAAAGAAGATTGCTAATTGTGGACCCCGTATTTCTGCTCATGCGCTTCCACTCGATGGCAGGCTCGTTTTTTTTTTTTTTTTTTTGAAAAAATGATTTATTTATTAAGAAAATGACTTGGAGTTGCCACCTATTTTTGTTTTATTTTTAAAGGGTAAACAAAATAAGAAAGAAAACCCTAAGTGTGACTCCTTATTTGGAAAAAGTGGTCTGTGAAAAACCAAATCAGGGCTCGGGGGTCAGGTTACTTATTGGGAAGGTATGGTAAAGACTGTAGCACCCCTCTAAGTAAAAAAAAAAGGGGTCTCTACTAATAAAATGAAACAATCATGGAAACTGGTAAGGAAATCAATGGATATCAACATGATCACACACTGAAAACCAAAGCATACATGGAAGATGGTCAGAGTGAGAGAGGATGTGTACCTTGGCAGCAAACGACAATGCGCTATAAAAAAATGGGGTTAGTGCACGATAATGAACGCAAAGTATGTCACACATGCCACTAAACAGAGTAAGAAGTCATTAGATATCACACCACACTTCACTCAAATTTATTTTTAAATAAAGCTTCTCTAATGTTGGGCCCCCACCAAAGCCCAATTTATTTTTGCATGAATTAATTTCATAAATTCCATCATTTGGAATTACAAAATTAAATTCATGCTTATTTTAAAACATTTTAAAAATTGAGAAAAATGTGAAAATTTCTTACCAAAGAAAATGACAGCAAATTTTATTAAAAATGGAAGGATTTTTGAACCTAAAAAAAAAATAAAAATTCTAAGGATCAAAAGAATGTGGAGTTGGGATTATAAAAAAAAGAAAACATAGAATCTGGAAAAATTATTTGAAGAATGTGAGTGAGAGAAATTATTTAAAAAGAAAACAAGGATGAAGCAAGTAGAGGGGATAACACGTGGCCCAAAGGTGGCCATGCAAAACAAGCAAATCGGGAACATACAAGGGTGCTCTTACCATCCATCCACCACATGGATCAAATGAACCAGCCAACAGTGGGCTTAGTGGAGGCCTTCAATAAGTTTACCATGAGAAAATCTTGAGGGCCCAGTATGAGAACCGTTTGTCTGAGCTCCATATTTCATAAGAGCCTATGATGGATCACAGTTCTATGTGTCCTTTCTATACCCTGAACTCCCATTAGTATCACCATAACCACTCCCATGCACTCATTGCTATCCCTTATAGCTCTCCTCTAGACAATGCCACCAACTGAAGCAAAACTAATATATACATAGATTGCAAGCAATGTAGCCACCAGTTGAATCACCACAAATGTACACATAAAAAAGAACCCTGAGCCTTTCCATAAATGACCAATTTTGACTGCGTGTAACAAATATGAGAGCCTAACTGTTAATGTTGGCTTGTAGATATCTACCAGATGAGATCTCCTCAATACTCTTTAGGGTACTCACAGGGAAATGAGTCTAAAAGGAGGTGGTGTCATCTATAACCCAATAAAATAAGACAGTAACTAAAACGAGATAAGTGGCAATAACGACGCCAGTTGCAAATATTTCATTGGGCTTCCAACTGTCGGGTTTTGGAGATGGCTTGACCCGATCTTTGGAAGTGGTCATGATATCATATTTAGAGGGAAGAATGCCCAGTAGTGATGCTCCAACGATCTCACATACAATGTCAATTTGATTAAGAACAACATTTGCTTCTGCCAATGGTATTAGTCTATTTGGTCTTGCTAACAGCACAATCCAATCGTGCTCAACAATCCAAGCA
Source organism: Vitis vinifera (assembly GCF_030704535.1). Lineage (NCBI taxonomy): Eukaryota > Viridiplantae > Streptophyta > Magnoliopsida > Vitales > Vitaceae > Vitis > Vitis vinifera. The sequence continues at coordinate 19,760,413 of NC_081821.1, read as the reverse complement.
AATTTCCAAAGCTTTTCTACCAAACCCCAGCAAAGGAACTAGCATGTAAAGCATACAATCCATCTGGATGGGCTGGAGTTGCTGCAAGGGCAGTTTGCTCCTCCTTTAACAGAACTGGCCACGTCATCAAAAGACTATCTACATAAGTGCCTTCAGTTAGTAACTTAAAGGGATCGGTCTTAAGGATATCATGTTTGAGATGAATGATTAGAACTGGACAATTTGATGTAACGTCTGGTAAATCCTCTCAATTGACCAAATTAAACTCTTTTGTTAACCTCACCTATAACATCTACATGAACTCCCCGCTTGTAGCCTTTACATGAACCCTTCATAGTGGATTTCACAGTAGATATAGGACTTGCAACCATAGAACCCCCTTCTGTAGGTAGAACCACATTCCTCTACCATTCTAGAGGAGTATTCTCAATTGGCTTAGCAGGCTTATTTCATTTTTCCCCAATGATCAATTTCTTCTTCATGGCTGCTCTTACTTTGAGAAAAGGAAGGTCTCTTTTTTGCGGTAGGTCCAAAATTCAGAGACAATACAACTGCCTTGCACTCCATGGTGGAAAGCTTTGGGCAGTTTGGATCAATCGAGGGAGTAGATGCAATTGGACGAACAACACCAAACTGAATGCTCACTACTCGGCTACTAGCATTATATATGGGATTGGAAATATCCCTTGATGTAGGAGCGAAACCATTATGAATATCGCGAATGTGATCAACATAGTGGTAAATATTAAAAGTTTCCTCAACATGGATATCAACAAGATTGATGCAAGCTCTCCTAACAGTCTTGATATTTCCACCAAGCGAGCCCTCTAGTGCATTGAGGACATAAAGTAAGATGATCGAAATTGCATGTTCATAACCTATTTCTAGTTGGGCACCTTTTCGTCAAGCTATATCTGAGAGAAACCCAATATTCTTATAATGGAATGATCTGATTTGCTCACCCCAACTCGCAGCCACAATGTCGGGACTCCATGCATAAGAACTGACGTGTATGAAGGGGTGGGTATCATTAGTGAAGTGGATGATGAGAGGAGTGGATTAAGTATTGGAAGATGGTGGTGAGATGGGTATTGGAAATGTGGTAAGAAAATGGGTTTATTGGATACATGGTGCGAAGAGATGGGCATGTTGGGTGTGATGGTTAGCCACGCATGTGTCTAAGGTAGAAATGAGAAAGGGAATATGCAAGGGAACATATGGGAAAATGAACGAGAGGGACATGGGAGGAAAACGAGTTTAATGGGTATGGGTGGTAATGTAGAGAGAGAAACGGGTATGAAGATGGGTATGGAGGATGGAAGGATGAAGAATGGGTTTAATGGTAAAACAACGTGCATGAAGGGTACGTGGTGTAGAGAGATAAATGGGTTTATAGGTTTGGGTGTTAAATGGGACTACGGGTAATGAAGGAAATAGGTTCAGTGGTGGAGCCATCTACTAGATGTGGGTATTGAGACAAATGGGTTTATAGGTTTGGATTGTCTTCAACATTTACTGAAAGTACTTTTCAGGTACATTCGCCTTTCTTCTCTAATGCCCTCGATTTTACGTTTTTTCTTGATTGTGTTGTTGGTTTGCGATTAGGGACTATTTTGGTGCCTGGGAGTTCCAGTCAGCCACAAAGTGGCTATTTCGAGGTCTGTAGAAGCAGGTGTGCGAATTTTCTGGGGCAGCAAGTTTCGTTAGTGGTGTGTCCTGCTAACTTCAATTAGGGTTAGGTTTTGCCGTTTTCGTGCTTTGAGGTTTCGTTGAGACTGCTTGGCGTCTACCCTTCCTTTGTTTGTTTAGGGTGTCATAGCGGGAAAATGCTTGACTGAGATTGGAGATTGATGAGTGGAGTTGGGTGCCTTGAATAGGGCAGGCTCTAAATCTGCATGACAACCCATTAGATGTCTTGGGGCACTGCCATTTGGCGGTAGGGCCGGGTAGCTCCTTTCTAACTTTCGGCATAGTGCCATGCAGATCCAACTCGGCTCATTGCTCCAAGATGCTTGCGAAAAAGGACATTGCCTCAACAACGCGGTTGGCCAAGGCGGGAAGGGTGGCCGGGTAGGCGTAAGTTTCAGACGCCCTAGTTTGGAGAAGCCTACCAAGCTTCTTAATGAGCAGGAATTCCACGAGCGCTTCTGCATTCTGAATGGTGTCTTCGTTCAGTTAGCGGATGGAGATCCGACATCCACCGAGAAGGCAGCTCAGGGTGCCATTTTTTTAGCAAGGAGCAATTCAACGCGGGGCTCTGCTTTCCTCTCCCGTCTCTCTTCAAGCAATTCTTGCATTACACCCAAATTTTTCCAGCCTACATCCACCCTAACATCATCCGGGTGCTGATGGGATGTAGCATCTTGAATATGCTCTTCCATTTGGACCTCTCCCTGTTAGAGGTCCTTTTCGTCTACACTATTAAGAAGGGTAAAAAAGATATCTTCAACATGTTTGCCCATATCCCATCCCTTCAATTGGTGACCGGTCATCCCGAATCAAATAAGGGTGGAGCCAAAGAGCATGTCCTAGTTTGGGGACCATGGGCTGGCTTAATTAAGCATCTAGAAAGGGACTTCCGCCCAAACTTTTCGATAAAAATTCATGGTAGGGATGACCTTGCACGCTCATTCCCTTACCTGTTTCTATTGAACTGATACCTTTTTAATGTCAACATTTTCCATTTCGGTTGGTGTGGGTAAGGAAAGAAGGGGTTGTTTGGTGGAGTGGGTGGAGAAATCTTCGTTTGTCCGTTTAAACAAGCTGTTTGAGATCACTTCAAGCGAAAAGAACCACTAGATGCTTCTATATGCTCGGAACCTGCTTACAATTATTTGGGAGCCCCAGCCGTATGTTCTTCCCATCATTCCTAGGCGGCTTTCGAAGGTTGTGGTGCCCGAAGAGCATTATGTCTTGAAGGATCTCCCATTCTACAAAGAAGCACGAGAGGCAGATGCTAGAGCTCTCTAGGAGCGTCTCGACCAGAGGGAGGAGAAGAGGCAAGGGGGGAAGCTAAAGATGGCTCCGAGTGAAAAGGGTCAGGCTTCATCTTTCACGGCCTGTTCTCCGGCTAAGAAGAAGAAGTCTAGTGCGAAAACAGTTAAGGTATCGACTTCGGTCCCTGCCTCGCCTTCCGCTTCGACTCCCTCCACATCTACTTCGGCGGATAGCTCCGTTCCAAATTCGGAAGGTGGGTCGGACCTTCCGGACTTTGAATGAAGTGATTTAGGCCCTCACCATTCCGAACTCGAGCCTATAGCACTCAGTGTCATTAACGACCAGGAGGTGGAGGAAGGCATGGTGAATGACTTGAGGGCCAACTTCAAGGAGAGACATCATAAATGCCTGCATGAGGCTATCGAAGTGGATGCTTCCCTAGCTAAAAGAACCTGTCTGAGGGGGTTTATGGGGAGCCCATGAAAGATTCTTCCCCGATGCCAGTGCCTCCAACGGATACTACGGGGTTTAGCATCATGTCGGCTGCTGGAAAAGAGATTTGTCCAACTCAGGACAGGGCACTTAACGGTCTGACTCCCGTGGAGGACGATTTGGATTAGAAGGATGCCTCCGTTTTCGTTCCTCATCCCAACTGGGAAGAAATGATGGAGATGTTGAGGCGGGTACCATGCTTCACCAATGCTGAGCTGCCTTCAACAAAGATGTCGGACTTTTTCCCTCTTACTAAGTGAATCTTGGTGAATATGGGCAATGACCTTCCTGTTTTTGTCTTAGCCCGGCTCCCATTTGGCATGCCTGAGTCCGTCATTCCCGTATTCAGCAACTGTAGGATTGCACGGTTCAGAAGACTGCGAAAGTGGTAATCTTTTCTGCTTTCCTCCTTTCATGATATTTTGAACTCTAGTATCCAATTTTAATTTTGTTTTTGTCATCGCCTTCAGGTGGTAGCCAGAGTCCGCAACATGGTGTGTCAGCGTGCTCTACTTTTTGAGCGGCTGGAGGTTGCTGAGGCCATGAGGAATTTCATCTCTCACCATATGAGCGGTAGTGAAGAGCTTTGCGCAAAGTTGGAGCGAGTGGAGAGCGATCTCGCCGCCGCTCAGAAAGCTGTCGCAGAGGAAGCCAAGGCCTTGAAGCTGGCGGAGGGAGAGAAGGAAGCGATCCGTGCTGAGGCGGACAAGCTGAGAGAGGAGAGAAGAACCACAAAGGCTAAGTTCAAAGAGGCCAAAGGGGAGAATACCCAACTGAAGAAGGAGATGGAGAAGCTTCTGGCTGGGTTCGCGGCTCAGAAGAAGGAGCTGGAGATGGAGTACCAAAAGCAAGTGGATGAGATGTACTTATTCGGCTACCGCTGCTGTATGAAGAAGAACGACATCACCCAAGACATTCCCTCCCTCCCTTCCAATGATGAGGGCGAAACACCCAACGGTTCTTCCTGATGAGATAGGATTCTTCCCTGTCCATCTCTCTGGGCGAGCCACAACACATATTTTTCTTTATTACTAAGTAGTTTATCTTCCGCCGTGATTTATCCGACCAACACTTTGTAAAGAACAATTTCATACTTATGACTGCAAATGTAACATTTCATTGTCCTTTATGCGTACTTCACTCATTTTTCTTTCAGTGAGAGTATTGTTTTAGATTAGATACATTCCATGGATGGAGTAAGGGCGTTCCATCCAACTTTCGCAGATGGTAAGCCTTAGTCTCACTGGCCTTTGAGACAATGTAGGGTCCTTCCCAGTTTTCTTGGAGCTTCTCAGCTCCCTTTTTAACTGTATTTTCAAAGACTTTTTTGAGGACTAGAGTTCCAACCTTAAAGTTATGGGGTTGGACTTTCCAGTTGTAGTAGGCAACAACCCTTTGTTGATAGGAGGCCATCCGTATGGACGCGCTTTCTCACACTTCGTTTGCCCAATCCAGGTGTCTTTCAAGCTCTTGACCTTCGTCCCTCTGACCCTGCACGGCGGTTTAGGTTGTGGGCATGCCTATCTTTGTGGGGATGATTGCGTCTATTTCGTATGCGAGAGCGAAGGGAGTGTTTCCCGTTGGTCATCTTAGTGTTGTCCGGTAGGCCCACAGGACGCTAGGCAACTCTTCCACCCATTTAAATTTGGCTTTCTCCAGCCTTTTCTTCAGCGCGGACAACAGGGTTTTTTTTGTTGCTTCTACTTACCCATTGCTTTGAGGGTATCGTGGTGTGGAGTATAAATTTTTGATTTTCAGCTCCGAACAAAAAGTTCTGAACGTGACACTGTCAAACTGTGACCCATTATCAGCTATAATCACTTGGGAAATTCCGAAAAGACAGATGATGTTTTTCCAAACAAAATTAGAGACGTCCTCATCTTTGATGTTAGCATAAGCTTCTGCCTCTACCCATTTGCTAAAGTAGTTGGTGTCCATAAGTAGGAATTTCTTCTGAGTGGTTGTGACAGGCAAGGGCCCCACTATGTCCATCCCCTACTGCGCGAATGGGCAAGGGTTCGTTATTGGGTTGAGAACTTTGGATGGCATGCGTGGAATGGGAGCGCGTCTTTGGTACCGGTTACACTTCTTGACATAGCCTTCCACGTCTTGCTTCATGGTGGGCCAATAATATCCCTGTGAGTGGGCATGGTGCTCTAGGGATTGTCCTCCTGTGTGATTGTTGCATATGCCTTCATGCAGCTCTGCTAACATACTGAGCTTCCGTACTGTCTAAGCATATGAGGTACAGACCTTCAAAGGATCGCTTGTAGAGGCAGTCTCCGATCAAGGTGAAGCGGGCTGCCTGCATTCGAACCGTATGTGCATGCTTGCTATCTTCAGGTAGATCTCTTGTCCGGAGGTAGTTCTCAATTTCACACATCCACTCTGTGCCTTCTTCCCTAGCCCTGCAGACAGGTGTGATTGCAATCGAGGAAGTGGACTGGAGGTGGACGAGCAATAATATTGCCTCTTTCACGGGGAGGGTAGCAGCTACTCCAGCTAAGGCATCGACTTGTATCTTTTCTGTGCGAGGAATCCTCTTGACAACCCATTCATTTAGCTGATTCAAGGTATCTCGTACTTTAGTTAAGTACTGGGCCATGCGTCCATCTTTGGCTTCGTATTCCCCTTGGATATGCCCAACGACGAGTTGAGAATCACTGCAGATTTCGAGCTTGGAAGCTGAGAGGGCAAGTGTAAGGTTTAATCCAGACAGGATGGCCTCGTATTCAGCTTCATTGTTGGATACTGGAAACCCGAGCCGGATGGCCTATTCCAGCTACTTCCTAGTTGGCGATTGTAAGAGGAGGCCTACTCCCGATCCCGAGGTTTGGGAGGCTCCGTCGACGTGTAGAGTCTACCATCCCTCTCTGCCTGACTCTATGAGTCAAGGGGTTTGTTAGGGGATCTCCACTATAAAATTAGCCATGACTTGTCTTTTTATGGACAATCTTGGTTGATATTCGATTCCATACTCACTCAATTCTATGGCCCACTTTAGCATCCTTCCTGATAAATCAGGTTTGTGCAAATACTTCTGAGGGACTAGTTGGTAGGCTGTTTGCTCCATCTTTGAGTATCAGGTTTCTACATCGGCCATTACTTTGATGATGTAGTAGATGAGCCTTTGCTCTTTGTCTGATATGTAGCGAAACAAAACAACGCTGACCACCTAGTTGAAAACTGCTAAGTACATGTATAACTGCTTGCCGGGCTGAGGGCTGCTCAGGATGGGCGGTTATGTGAGATAATGCTCGATCTCTTCAAATGCAGACTAATAGTCTTCCGTCTATCCTGTCGCATCGGCTTCTTTTAGCAAAAGGAAGAAGAGCCTTAGTTTGTCCGTAAATCGGGCTATGAAGCGTCCTAATGCAACATGTCTGTCGAAGATGTGCTGTAGCTCCTTCTTGCTGCACAGGATGGATGTCTCCAAGACAAATTTGATTTGATCCAGGTTGACCTTTATCCCTCTTTGAGTGACCATAAACCCCAAGAACTTGCTTGCGCTCACCCCAAAGGCGCACTTGGACGAATTAAGCTTCATGTCGTACTTTCTCAATAAGTGAAAGACTTCTTCTAAGTGCTGGTCATGTTCGCCTCTAGTTCTGCTTTTAACCATGATGTCATCAATGTATGCCTCCACCATGTGTCCGATTAGAGGTTTGAAGATTTTAGTCATCAGCCTTTGGTAAATGGCTCCGACGTTTTTGAGTCCAAATGACATGACTTTGTAGCAATAGAGTCCATGTGGTGTTATGAAGGCAATTTTTTCTTCATTTGGTGGGTACATGGGAATCTGATGGTACCTGGAAAAGGCATCCAGGAAAGAGAGCATTCCGTGTCCGACGGTGGAGTCCACTGTTTGGTCTATTCGCGGTAGGGGAAAACTATCCTTAGGGCAAGCATTGTTGAGGTTAGTGTAATGGACGCAGACTCGCCATTTCCCCCACTTTTTGGGGACTACAACCACGTTTGCCAACTAGTCTGGATACTTAACCTCCCTAATAAATCCAACTGCCAGTAACTTGTCTACCTTGTCCTGAATGATTCTTTGCCTATCCAGATGAAACCATCGGACCTTTCAATGGATAGGTCTTGACGATGGCAGGATGTTAAGTCGGTGGGAGGCAATTGATGGGTGAATCTCAAACATGTCAGAGTGTGCCCATGTGAAAACATCTTTGTTACGCTGAAGTGTCCCTTCGAGGCGCCGTGCCTTGTTTGGATTTAAGAGGGAACCGCATAAGTAAAGTGATCATCGTCTTTTGAGATCTGAATGGTTTGTAAGGGATCGGCTACCGGTGGATCCTTCTCCGTCGGGTACTATAATTGCTATTGATCGGCCATGCTTGCACGTTCGGGAGGAGGCTCGTGATCACTATTGGATTCGGCTTCCCGTGCCACTTGGTATCACTGTCGGGCTGCTAGTTGGCTACCATAGAGATCAATCTGTCCTTCTTTGATGAGATAACCCACCATTTGATGATATGTAAAAGGGATGACTTTCATGTCATGCAGCTAGGCAGGCCCCAATATGGCGTTGAATAGGGATAGGTCCTCTATTATTGAGAACTACATGTTCAAGGTAATAGGGCCAACTTGGACTGGTAACACGATGTCGCCTAGAGATGTTATAGAGGTTCTATTGAATCCTAACAATATTCGCCTAGGATTTTCCAGATTTGAGGGTGAAAACCCCATTTGTTTAATCATAAATACCTGTAAGAGGTAGGTTGAACTACCCGTATTGATTAAGATTTGTCTTACATTGAAGTCACTGATTCCTAATGTCAGGATAAGGGCATCTCGGTGCAGTTGCAATATTCGGTTGGGGTCTACTAGGGGAAAAATGATTACCTTGTCTATTGGGCTCGCGCTCCCGCTGGTCAATCCAGGTCGGATGAAGCTAACTTACTCTTATACAGAGGCGGCTCGAAGCAACCTTTGTTTTTTTCATTTGGAGTTGTATTCCTCATCGAGGGGTCCACCGTGGATATATTTGATCACGGCTCTAGGAGAACCAGAAGTTGTGGGGGCCACGGTGGTTGGACCTCGGGATGTCTCCCCACTTTTACCTTCTGAGAAGACATATTGTTTCAAGTGTCCAGCTTTTATAAGTTTCTCCACCAAGTAGTGGAGACTTCTACATTGCTTCGTAGTATGTCCGTGGTCTTTGTGATAAGCACATTTTCTGTTGTGATCTCTCTTAGCTGGGTTCGTTTTTAGGGGTTTTGACCACCTGAAGTCGGACAGCTCGCGGATCATGGGGAGGAGTTTCTCATATGACACACTGAGGGGGGGTGAAATTGGACTGGTCCAGCTAGCACTGTTTGCTTTGCCCCCCTGCTTGATTGCCTTTGTTGGTTTGCTGTTTTGGGGTTCCTAACCGCGTCGTTCTTGGTAGGTTGGCTAGTAACCAAAAACTGCTGAGTGGCTGTGTGGACATTGTCTTTGAGCATGGAATATTTGTTCGCCCATCTGAACAGATCGTCCATAGTCATGGGGGGCTTTTTAGTGAGGGACTTGAAGAAAGGCTTGCCTGGGCAGATACTCTGCTTAAATATTTGGAGGACAACATCCATGCTGTAAGATTCTACTTCGAATACAACTTGCCCAAACCGTTTTACGAATTCCCTCAACGATTCATTCTCCTGCATTTTTATGTTTTGCAGGGTGCTGATATTTTGGTTATGTCGTGTTGAGCATAGATATTGTCCCACAAAGGCCTCTGATAGTGTAGGCCCTCAATTTTGTCCCTTGACACTTGCATTTTATCCTATGGGTGTCACATGCACCCATGTTTTCATATGACCCCGCCATGGCCCCCTTTTGGCCTTGATAGATTTCTGAGCCTTGTGTAGGTTCATTTGCGGTCCAATGTAGTGCGGGTGTGTAGTTCATTTTGGAGTTCCGTCATGGCCAATTTCCCTAGTTGTTCATATCATGCTACAGGGAAGGAAGTGAGGCCCCCCAAAAAATTTCAGTTTAGGCAGAATTCATTGAAGCAGGTCCGAATTCGGAGCACTTGGGCTTGTTTTGATCATATCTCCCTCATTCGAACTCAGAATTGTGTACCATTTTTTTTATGGACTCCTTATTCATCAAGGAACATTTTTTCAAAATTTCAAATTTTTTCTCAACCAGCTCGATCAGTTCCCCAAAATTTTTAGTTTAGGCAGAATTCATTGAAGTGGGTTCAAATTTGGAGCACTTAGGACTGTTTTGATCATATCTCCCTCATCCGAACTCGGAATCACACAAAGTTTTTTTTATGGACTACTTATTATTCAAGAAAAATTCTTGAAAAATTTCAATTTCTTTCTCAACCGGATCAACTGGTTCCCCAAAAATTTTAGTTTAGTCAGAATTCATTGAAGCAGGTCCGAATTCAGAGCACTTGGGGTTATTTTGGTCATATCTCCCTCATCCGACCTCAGAATCGTGCACCATTTTTTTTAATGGACTCCTTATTTTTCAAGGACCATCCTATAAAAAGTCCAAAATTTTTCTCAATCAGCTTGACCGGTTGGCATCTGGTTAAACCAGTTCATCGAGTCAGCTTGTATGGAGCACTGATTTTGGTGATTTTGGAGCCCAATTCCTACATGGCTTGGGCCCATGGGCTCCAGATCATTTTTGGGCTGTATTTTGGATCCATTTTGGATTCCTTGCAGCCCACCATGAATCCACATGGATCCTTGGTGGGGAAGCAAGTTGAAAGCTTAAGATAGTCAGCTTGCATGGAAAATGAGGAGGGGAGTTAATGGGAAAGCTGATTTCGAGATTGACTGGAGCTGTTTCAAGATCTTGAAGGAGAGAAAAATGAAGAGGCTTTGATGGCTGGAGGTCTGGGATTATAAAAGAGGAAAAAAAATCAGATTTGAAGGGACTTCTTTTTCTGAGAAGGGGGACTTTGTGGAATCGTAGGGGAGGAATTTTATAAGAGGTTTTTGGAGGGTTTCTTTTTGTGAGTGGTCTAAGGGAGTGGAGTGAATAGGTCCTCAGACTTTTGGGGGTCCTCGATACATTTGGAGAAGCTTTTCAAGCTAAAGGAGCACCTCTCAAAGGCTGGTTCTTCAGGTACGTTTCTGGTTCCTCACAGAACTCTTGCTTGCATTCGGTTCCTCTTTCTGATCGTTCCAGAATGCTTAATGCTTTATTGATTGGTGTGGATGAAAAGGGCCACAAATTGTTATGTTGAAATTGGTTCTTTGTGTGTTTTCCATGATCTTCATTCAGTTGATGCCATTGATCCCGTTTGATTTTGTCCATGTTAAAATCTATTTTGAATCATTCTCCCGTTTTATAAACACGTTGCCTTGTTTTGGTTGGTTCTCCCTCATCCAGGCTCGGAATTGAGTGCTGTTGCTTTCGTTGGATTCTTTATTCTTTGGGGAATCTACTGTTAACATTTCTGAATTTTTCTCAATCAGTTGAACTGGTTGGGAACCAGTTCAACAGGTCCTGCATGTCCAGCCCTGTTTTATAAATGTGCTGCCTTGTTTTGACCGGTTCTCCCTTATCCAAACTCAAAATTTAGCGCCGTTGATTTTTTTGGATTATTTATTCTTTGGGAATCTAATGTTAAAATTTCAAAATTTTTCTTAACCGGTTGAATTGGTTGGGAACCGATTCAACAGGTCCTACATGTCCAGCTTTATTTTATAAACGCGTTACGTTGTTTTGACCGGTTCTCCCTCATTCGGGCTCGGAATTGAGCACCGTCACTTTTGTTGGATTCTTTATTATTTGGGGAATCTAATGTTAAAATTTTAGAATTTTTTCTCAACCAGTTGAATCGGTCGGGAATGGGTCCAACAGTCCCTGCATGATCAACCCTTTTTAGTATGTTTTGACCCCTATTTTTGTTATGGTTTGAGCCCTTAGGCTCCAAGGCACTTGTGGAACTCCTTTATAGTTTTAAATGGGCTCCAAACTGAATCAGAATAGACCCACTTCAGGGCTAGTGGCATTAGAGGTCAGGTAAGTTTGGTTTGATTTGATGTTGGAGATTGGTGAATTGTTGTTTGAGGGAATGTGTAAGGAAATAAATAATTGGGTGCCGTCATTTCCATTCACTTCCTCTTTAAGCATGAACTTTGATGCTTGATCATGAATGCCTAATACATGCTTGTGTTTTTGCCTCATCTTTTCCTTGCAGCGCATGGCTGGGGACCTCAGGTATGCACTATGATTTTTACTTGTTGAGTGTATGTGCATGCTAAATACTAGGTGGGTCTATGTGATTCATGTCATTTGTTTAGCCTAAGGTTCATTTGATCTTTGACCCATATGCTCCCATATACCCATTTCATTAGTAGAGACCGAGTTCCGGGCCTAGAGGGGTGCTATCTCGCGTGAGGTACCTTCCTGATAGGTAACCTGATCCTCGAACCCAGAATATAGTTTTCGTAGACCATTTTTTCCTGATTGGAGTCATGCTGGGGGTTTTGTTCTTACTTAAATTTTCTCCATTTTAAAATAAAAATAAAAAGTAAGTGGCGACTCCAAAAAAACTGTTCCTCACTGGGACGAATTTTTCAAAACTCGAAAATCAACTTTCCTTTTTACTTTTTTTAAAAAAAAATAGCGAGTCGTGTTGGCCCATGGATCAGGTGAGGGTCCACAAATTGGTGACTTCGCTAGGGATCGAATCCAGAATCTTTAGTGTCATAAGATGATCAAGCTTGAACTTGAATTGGGTATATTGGAGCACATGATTCTTTGATCAGTAGACTCTTAGGCTACATAGATGACTGATGATCACGTACTTGATTGGTATCTGGCTTGCACCTGTGATGTGTTGATGCTTGTGTGTCCACTTGATTGGTTTTAGCATGCTTGCTCATTGTTGATTCGTACTTAGTTATGAGATTTTGGATTGGCAGAGATGGTCAGATTGTGTGTAGATTTTGTGGTAGGCCTTGCCCTTTGCGCATGACTGTTTGCCGCATGGCTACCTTTCTCTTGCATGACTGTTTGTCGCTTGTGTTTGTGGGGCACGCTTGTATACCCTTATTTCCGAATTAGTAGTCCTGGTCGACTATTCCTCATTGATTGCTTAAGTTGTTTGGGAGTCATTCCCAACTGTTTGCCTTCGACCAAGCTAGGGGTTTGGGAGTAGGGTCTAGCATAAGGGCTATATCGATGTTTGGGAGCACTATGGAGATTATTGATATCCGAGCAATGAAGACCTGTATAGCCCTGAGCTAGATTTCATGGATACATACGTGGCCAGTGTGTCACTTTGATTGTCGATTGATTGTTGGTTAAGATCAGAAGTTGTGTATCCCTGTGGGTACAGTCATCTAGCTTGTAGGACTTGCCTTTTTCTCGTTATTAGCTTTTGAGCCACCTTACCTCTGAGGTATCACCATGTCAGAGTCTCGCTCCTACTTGTGGAGCCATATATCGGATTAGCTATTGACATCACATGTCAGCTCATTCCTTTAGAGGATTTAGTTGTAAGATTGCATTACTGGATTGATAGTCACGAGGACTGACGTACCCCTTTCTTTTTGTAGGATTGTTGACCGAGACCGACCTGGGTTCTTGATCTTGGATCCGGATCGGAGGTAGATTGGTTAGAGGATTAGACCTACATAGTTAGTTAGATTAGATATCAGATCATAGAGATATGGACCCCCAATACGCCACCATTGACCAGTTGACTGAGATTACAGATACCATGGCATCACTCCGGGATGCTATATTGGGATTAGGTCAGAGGATAGATGGGCACCAGGACCAGCCATTGCCAGTTTCGAGGAGCACCCCACTTGACTCTACTGCACCTCCACCTCCACCACCGTCATCTGGGCCTACTGTACAGCAGGACTATACAGTTCCACCTCTACCACCACCCCCAGTTCAGTCAGCCCCGCAGGTTGGGGCCTTTGTCTTACATGGTCAGACTGAGACTACGCCACATTCAGTTGTGGCACCTGCACAGATTGTTGATGACACTCAGGCCCGTATTGATAGGATTGAGCAGAGGATTAGGTCTCTGCATGTTTTTGATGGAGTCATGGGTTGGGACAGATATGATGACTTGCCAGTGGCAACTTTGCCAGTTGAGTTCCGCATGCCGGACATTGAGAGGTACACGGGGATAGGGTGCCCCCGTATTCATTTACAATTGTATAGCACTGTTATACGTGGGCATAGATTGGACGAGGCACAGATGATCATGCTATTCCCTCTGTCTCTGAGTGGTGCCGCTCAGCGTTGGTTTGCCTCATTGGACCCTTCGAGGTGTAGGACATGGGTTGATTTGGCACAAGAGTTTCTTAGATAGTATTCTTTTAATATTGTAGTGGATGTATCCTAGAGGGAGCTAGAGGCCTTCAGGTAGAGGCCAGATGAGTCAGTTACTTCATTCATTTCCCGCTGGAGGGAGAAGATAACACAGATTATAGATAGACCCTCTGAACGTGATCAGATCAGCATGATTATGCACAGTCTTCAGCCCCGCTTTGCTAGACATCTAATGGGATTTCCATAGACAGACTTTGGATCATTGGTTCAGGCCCTCTATGGCATTGAGAAAGGCATAGCTAGAGGATTATGGCCAGAATCTTCCCTTTCAGACTCAAAGGGAAAGAAGTCGAGGTCAGGATCCAAGCCTTCGGATGTTGGTACCATTGGCACGACAGGGCACATGTCCTCTCGTCGCCCTCCTTCTCAGAGACAGTTCTTAGAGACTCCTTACCAAATGATACAGCAGGATCAGTATAGACCAGCTGCTCCCTATAGGCCGGCAGGGCTTACTTATCTACATCCGGCACCGTAGCCAGTATATGCTACACAGGCTCCTCATAGACCACTTGTACAGTTCCATCAGTAGTATAGAGCATCGCCTCCACCGAGGGGCATTTTACACAGCTAGGGATGCATTTGAGCCGAGCATTTCAGAGATTGGTTGAGGGGGGTTTGATTGCTACACTACCACCCTGACCACCACCACATCTTACCCCACCAGGATTCAGGACAGATCTTCACTGTGCCTACCATCAGAGAGTTGGCCATGATACAGAAAATTGTGTGATGCTGAGGCATGCCATTCAAAACTTGATTAATCAGGGTTTGGTTGATTTAGGACGCCATGCAGTGACTACAGACCCACTACCTACTCATGACACTAGAGTTGTACCTCTGCCCTCGGGGGACGTACATTTGATTGAGTTTTCAGGAGATGAGATATTCATGATGGGGTGGGATGGAGAGGCTCCTCAGCCTATTAGTCTGTACGAGGACTCAGATTTTGGTAGATATATCCATGGACAGTAGGTTCCCAGGCCATTCAAATTGATCCCAGATGAGATTCCCTGACAGACAGCAGTATCGCCGGTATACTTACAGCATGTTCCGCCCATGACACCCTTCATTTTGTTCCCGGAAGAGTATGGACCCATTCACAGAGATGTTTAGATTGTTACATGGAGTGGGAGGGTAGCTCAGCCTCCACCCGTTGACAGGACTTTTGCTGGCATAGATGCTAGAGAGGATGTTCAGAGAGAGGATGATGAGATATTGTGCCAGCTGCGCACCACACAGGCTCGCATATCCATTTGGAGCCTCTTGGCCTCGTTCAGCACACATAGAGATGCCTTAATCAGAGCTTTTAGTCATATCAGGGTTGACACTACTACTACCCCTGAGGGACTGATTCACTTTTTGATGGCTGATAAAGCTACATGCATTGTATTTTCAGATGATAATTTGCCACCTGAGGGGTCAGATCATGTTCGACCCTCATTCATTGATGTTGCTTGTTCAGGTTGCCGGGTGCTGTCTGTCCTACTGGACAACGGCTCCGCCCTGAATGTATGTCCAGTGGTTACTGCCATTGCTTTGGGATTTTCACCATCCGATTTTGGGCCATCTATACAGAATGTTAGAGCTTACGATGGGACTCAGAGGACAGTTATGGGTACTCTCACTGCACACGTTATGATTGGGCCAGTCAGATACTCAGTGCTTTTCCAGGTTCTAAGGATTCGGTCATCCTTTAACTTGCTTCTCGGCCGCCCCTGGATTCATGAGGTTGGTGCTACACCATCTTACCTTCATCAGAAGGTGAAGTTCATGCACGAGGAGCACATTATCAAGATACAGTATGATAGAGACATTGTTACCTCTTCCGAGCCAGTGTTACAGATCAGTCACAGTGAAAATGACTTGCACTTGACCGGATTTATTTTTGAAAAGGTTCAGGTTGTCAATTTAGAGGATGATAGCAGAGACATGGTACCTATGTCTTTTGATCAGTACAACAACACTCTGGTACTCGGTATGATGAGAGGCATGTCTTATATGCCTGGCTTGGGATTAGGTCACCACTAGCAGGGGCCGCGTGAGTTTGCTTTCACAGTTGATGATGACATGCCATATGGATTAGGTTACACTCCTTCTGAGGAGGATGCATGACACATGGCGCGACTGCACCGGGATAGGGTGAGAGCTCGGTTGTTTGGGGTTCCATTCGATTACCCCCTTAGCCCATACACTTTTCAGTTGGCTGACTATTTTACAAGAGGATCAGAGCATGCACCCTACATAGAGGGAGTTGATCGTGTTCCTTATGCAGTTGACATTCAGGGCATTCAGCAGGCCCTAAGACAGATGTGTTTGAGTTTTGAGACCACCGAGCCACCCAAGGCCATGATAGTTGCATTCCCATCACCGGATCGAGCTAGTGTGTTTTCCATGTGCTTTCTTGAGGAGATCCTTGACTATGACCTGCCTATGGATTTGGGAGATGGTTCCGATGGTGTGATTATGACTGATACTTATATGGATGAGATGGACATGATTAGCACTGGCCGTATCCTTGACATAGCCCCGCATGGGCCCCATTCTGCTTTTGACATGTTTAGAGTTTCTATGATTGATTCTGATGATGTGACACTTTATGACGCTTGCACTGACGCGATGGACATGATCGACATTGGTTGCATTCTTGATGCTTCTCCACCTGGGCCCTGATCCGCTTTTGATGTGTTTGGGATTTCTATGCTTGAGTTTGATGGTGATGGACTTGTTGCTACTGATATTACTCATCATACTATTTTTGTTGAGGTAGCGTCCGACTCTGTGGACCACCTCTTTATTTTGACACTATGTTCAGGTTTGTCACCCGCTTTGATGACATTTCTAATGGTAATAATGACATGAGTATTTTCGAGTATTTGCCTGTGTCACAACATTTTCCTTTGATTGCACCACTAGCACCCACAACACATGTATGCGATATTGATGATGTGGGAGACACATATGACCCACTAAGTGGTCAGTCAGAGTGTGATTTTGATTCAGATATGGAGGACAGGAAAGTTGCACCCATTTCTGGTAGCACTGAGTTGATAGATTTTGGGGTACCTGACCAGCCTAGGGAGCTTAGGATTGGCTCTTCCCTATCTCCTGATGAGAGGAGTAGATTGATTGACCTGCTCAGGTCATACTTGGATGTATTTGCATGGTCGTATGAGGACATGCTGGGCCTTGACCCCACTATAGTTCAACATCACCTGCCTATTTTGCCACATGCTAGGCCAGTTAAGCAGAAATTGAGGAGACTACACCCTCGATGGAGTTTGCAGGTGAAAGAGGAGATTCAGAAGCAACTTAGTGTTGGCTTCTTATCAGTGGTTGAGTATCTTGAGTGGTTGGCTAATGTCGTCCATGTTCCCAAAAAGGATGACAAGGTTAGAGTTTGTGTTGACTTCCGAGATCTGAACAAGGCCAATCCTAAGATTGATTATCCCCTCCCGCACATCAATATGCTAGTTGATAGCACTGCAGGGCATTCGATGTTATCCTTCATGGATGGATTTTCTGGGTATAATTAGATTTTGATGGCTCTAGAGGATATGGAGAAGACTTCTTTCATCAATGAGTGGGGTACTTACTGCTACTGGGTTATGCCATTTGGGTTGAAGAATGCATGAGCCACTTATCAAAGAGTTGCTACTACTTTATTCCATGACATGATGCACAGAGACGTCGAGGTATATGTGGATGACATGATAGTAAAGTCCCGAGACATGGCAGATCACTTAGCAGCACTACAAAGATTCTTTGAGAGGATCCGACAGTTCAGGCTGAGATTGAATCCCAAGAAGTGTACCTTTGGGGTGACTTCTGGGAAATTGCTAGGCACATCGTCGGTGAGCGTGGTATAGAGGTTGATCCCGAAAAGATCAGAGCCATACTTGACATGCCTACTCCGAGGACTGAGAGAGAGATTAGAGGCTTTCTTGGTAGACTACAGTTTAT
The DNA here is from genome assembly GCF_030704535.1 of Vitis vinifera. NCBI lineage: Eukaryota > Viridiplantae > Streptophyta > Magnoliopsida > Vitales > Vitaceae > Vitis > Vitis vinifera. The sequence continues at coordinate 19,742,704 of NC_081821.1, read as the reverse complement.
CAGTCGTTTCATTGCTAGATTGACAGACATATGCGAGCCTATCTTCCGTCTTCTGAGGAAGAACTAGCCTACAGTTTGGAATGATGATTTCCATTGCACTTTCGAGAAGATTAAGAAGTGTCTCCTCTTTCCTCCAGTTTTAGTGCCTCCCACACCGAGGCGACCTTTGCTTCTGTACTTGTCTGTTTAAGATATGGCTTTGGGATGCATGTTAGCTCAGCTGGATGATTTAGGGAAGGAGCGAGCCATTTATTATCTGAGTAAGAGGATGCTGGAGTATGAGTGTAAATACATTGTGATTGAGTGCCTCTGTTTAGCATTGGTTTGGGCCACTAGGAGGCTGAGGCACTACGTTACAGAGTATTCCATATTATTGGTCTCGCGATTGGATCCATTGAGATATTTGTTTGACAGGCCTGTCTTGACTGGTAGGCTTAGGAGATGGTTGGTGCTGTTGACAGAGTTTGATATTTAGTATGTTACACATAAGTCAGTAAAAGGGAGCATTGTTGCAGATCAATTGGCTTCTTTTACCGTATCTGACGACAGACCGACTAACGATGATTTTCTTGATGAGCAGTTTGTCTAAGTGACCATTATTGTAGGATGGTGGTTGTACTTTGATGGTGCCGCTAATCAATCGGTGTCTGGTATTGGTATCTTATTGATATCACCTTAGGGTGATCATATTCCCAGATCAGTCCGGTTAGCATTCTATGATCATCATCGACTGACGAATAATATTATTGAGTATGAGGCGTACATCATAGGTCTGGAGACTTTGCTAGACCTTGGAGTCAGCCAATCGGAGATCCACGGGGATTCCAATTTGGTTATTTAGCAGACTTATGGTATTTGGAGGACTCGGGATGAGAAGTTGAAGCCCTATCATGCTTATTTGGATTTGTTGGTTGATATGTTTGAGGAGTTGAGATATATACATCTGCCCAGGGCAGAAAATCAGTTTGTTGATGCGTTAGCCACCTTGGCTTTTGTGATTGAGATTCCTACGGGAGTGATTGTGCGACTATTGCTGATTGAGACTAAGTCCACACCAGCTTACTATTGTTTGATTGGGGATATTGAGGACCAGGATGAGCTGCCTTGGTATCATGACAATTATCAGTTCCTGTTATACGGCGCTTACCTTGAGTCAGCCTCAACCAAAGATAGGAGAGCTTTGAGGCAGCTAGCCACTAGATTTGTGATTTGTGGAAAGTCCTTGTACAGACGATCGCCTGATGGCCTATTGTTGTTATGTCTAAACTGTGCCTCTACAGATCGAGTGATGAGAGAGGTTCATGCAGGAGTCTGTGGCCCACACATGGGAGGACACATGTTAGCCTAAAAGATTATGAGGATAGGTTATTTCTAGTTGACCATGGAGGCAGATTGTTGTTAGTTTGTTTAGAGGTGCCCAGAGTGCCAGATGCACGGTGATCTCATTCACATGCCACCTTCAGAGTTGCATGCGCTCACATCCCCTTGGCTATTTTCAGTGTGGGTTATTGATATTATGGGAAAAATCTCACCCAAGTCTTCCAGTGGGCATGAGTACATCTTAGTAGCCATTGATTACTTCACTAAGTGGGTGGAAGCCGCTTCTTACACCAGATTGACAGCGGCCAAGGTAGCCAAATTCATCAGATCACATATCATCTGTCGATATGGAGCCCCTCACCAACTGATCTCAGACAGAGGGGTGCATTTTAGAGGTGAGGTGGATACATTGGTTTAGGAGTATGGCGTTCATCATCATAGATCGTCTACGTATAGGTCACAGACTAATGGGGCAGTTGAGGCCGCCAATAAGAATATTAAGCGGATTTCGAGGAAGATGGTTGAGACTTCTCGGGATTGGTTAGAGAAGCTCCCTTTTGCGCTATAGGCTTATCGCACTTCTTTTCGTACCTCTATCGGAGCTACGCCTTACTCCTTGGTGTATGGTATGGAAGCAGTGCTACCTGTTGAGATTGAGATAGGATCTTTGAGAGTAGCATTAGAGCAGCATATATCTGAGACTGAGTGGGCTCAGTCTCGTTATGATCAGCTTAGCCTTCTAGATGAGAGGAGATTGAGGGCAGCAGATCATGTTCAGGCTTATCAGAGGAAAATGACCCTTGCATTCAGGAAGAGGGTTAAGCCTAGGAAATTTCAAAAAGGTGACCTAGTTTTAAAGGTCCTTAGAGGATTGATCAGCGACCCTAGAGGCAAGTTCAGACCGAGCTGGAGTGAGCCTTATGTTATTCGAGATTTGACCCGAGAGGGAGCTGCCTGGTTGACGGGCTTAGACGGAAATCAATTTACGGAGCCAGTCAATGTGGATCAACTGAAGAAGTTTTATGCATGAGATCATGGTCAGAGGATGGGTGGCCATCATTTTTGAGTAGCCATTTTCCTTGTTGCACACCTACACATTGATATATCCTATTGCTAGCTTGTTGAGCCTCATGTGGTTTATTATGGCCTATTCATTCACTTAGCTTGCATACCTTTTTTCACCTGGGTTGGGGGCTTGCCCCTGTGCGCTTTGCATTTATTGATTGGATCTATGAGTACCGTGAGCTTTGTGTCATTGTTCATGTGTTCTTTGTTTCGTCATTCATGGTTTCTTCTTTTGTCCATTGTGCATTTTCATTTCGTCTGCCTTTGAGTTCTGCTTCTATCATCTCGACTCTATTCGCTTTTGTTTTTTCTTATGTGATGATGACACGCTCTTGTCCCGGAGCTATCACACCCTTCATTCCACTTGTAGGCTTTGATATAGGATTCTTAGGTTAAGGGGGGACCATTTGGGATGAGAGGTTTGAGGTTCTTTTGGTTGGACTATGCTAGTGTGGCATTAAACTAGCTTTGGTTGTTCGGTGCAAAAATAAAAAATAAAAAAAATATAAAAAAAATCAGAAAAAACAAAATTAAAAAAAAAATAAAAAATTGCTTGTTTGGTATTTGTTATTATACTTGGGATCATCAGAGGTCATTTGGGTTTGAGAGATTTATTATTTCTCTAAGAGTTGGGTGAGAGCATTGTACTATCCTTTTCCATGGATCTAGGTGACACATTGGGAGTGAGGTTTGGGTTTCTTTGGCACTCGGTCCCCTGGATCATTGTTTACATCACCTTCCCCATCTTACAGTGACTTGCTTCGGTCTAGCGTTCTTAGGATGAGTTGTTCATCGTTGTCACACATTGCTACATTTCTATCCCAGCTTGTTCCTCCATTTTCTACTACATCCATTCATCATTTATCTTATCCTTTTTCGTCTTCTTCTATCCTTATCGAACGTCGTCTCACTTTATGAACGACGAGTTCTTTGGTGCACATCACCTATCGTTTGACATTATTCATTTGGATGTAGGTTGAGTCATCTTGCTCACATGATTCTATGATATTTGGCATTGTGTACAGGGGTTTGGCATTTAGTTTTTGGGTATTTGGGCCCTTGTTTCCCATCATTTCATTCACCTTTCACTCCTGGCCTACATTACGGTCTAAGTCGTAAGACCAACCTAAGGCCATGAAATCTTGTGTCTGCTTCGACGCGGTTCATTTGGACAGGTTCTATCACTGATTGAGTTTGGGATGTCGATAGGTCTCCATTGCTTTGGGGAATATCGAGGGTCACATATTGCCTTTCCATTTAGTTTGCTTGCCTCAAGGTCCATGATCAGAGGCAGATGATACATAGAATTAGGACTGTTGAGGGCGCCTTTGCTTGATGCTTTGACATGTTCATACTAGGGCATACCCCCATCCTTGCATGCTGGCTTTGACTCTTACACATGTACGCAAGCAGTCCATTTCACCTAGAGATGTTTTGGATATCAAAGTTTGAGCAAGCCCCACATTTAGCTTGGTTTCTTCATACAGCAGAGTGCTTCTGGGAGCTGACCTAAGATCAAATTCACGGTATTCATTGACCCAGCAGGGGTGTGCACACCGGGCATACCCCATTCATTGTCTTGTTCACTAGCTCAGACGATTGGGTCTTCAGTGATGTATTTCAGAGTTTTCATTGAGATATTTGAGTTTCAGATGTACACACTAGGGCATACCCCCTATCAATTTTTTTTTTTTGTGGATATTGGATGTTATGGATTAGAGTGGAGGGTTTTTCCTCAGGGATGGAGGTTTGTGATATTTCCAGCTTTTTAACTTTGACTCTATGTGCAGTTGTGGGTTTCTAACATGGTTTTGATGCCTTAGATTGGGGCATGACCCTTTCTTTGCGCCTTTGGTCACATTTAAGAGTTGTCTTACAGGGGCGTACCCCCCATATTTCTATCTTGTTGGTGGGGTTATTCATTTCTTGTTTGTCGGCGTTTTCTAATGTAACACTAGGGCATACCCCTTTTCTTTCATCATGATTGACGGGTTTGACTTTTCACTTATTTGAGTCATTTATTGACATTTTCTAGACACCACACTGGGGCATACCCCACTCTTTCATGGTGCCATTACTTTTCATTTCCTTTCATTTCGATGGCTCTTTGGCATCGTGCCAGGATCTCCTAGTCATTTCGACGGCTCTCTAGCATTGTGCCAGAATCTCCTAGTCATTTCAGCAGCTATCCGGCATCGTGCCCGGATCCCTTAGTCATTCAGTGACTCTCCAGCATCGTGCCCAAATCCCCTATTTTCCGGCATCGTGTTTGGTTTTCTTTTATCTTTCTCGGCATCGCGCTCGGATCTCCTAGTAATTCCGGAAGCTCTTGAGCATCGTGCCAGAATCCCCTACTTTCCGGAATTGTGTCCGGTTTTCTTTTATCTTTCCCGGCATCGTGCTCGGATTTCCTTTGTTTTCTCCGACATCGTGCCTGGATCTTATATCTCTCCAGAAAACGTGTCCGATTTTCTCCTATCTTTTCTGGCACTGTGCCCGAATTTCCTTTGTTTTCTCTGACATCGCGTTTGGATCTTATATCTCTCCTGGAAACGCGTCCGGTTTTCTTTTATCTTTTCTGGCATCGTGTCCGAATTTCCTTTGTTTTCTCTGGCAGTGTGCCTGGGTCCTTTTGTCCTTCGGTCATCATGGCTCATTCCCTTAGCCTCTTTATGGTTGTGTGGGGACAAAATTGTTGGTCATTTGAATTCTTCACTAGAGTTCATTTCACTCATTCATTGCTTGCACTTTGCATTCGCGACTCACTCGTTCATTCACTCTACTCAAGAGGGGCATATTTGTAGACCCTCAATTTTGTTCCTTGACACTTGCATTTTATCCTATGGGTGTCATATGCACCCATGTTTTCATATGACCCCGCCATGGCCCCCTTTTGGCCTTGATCGATTTCTAAGCCTTGTACAGGTTCATTTGCGGTCCAATGTAGTGCGAGTGTGTAGTTCATTTTGGAGTTTCGTCATGGCCAATTTCCCTAGTTGTTCACATCATGCTATAGGGAAGGAAGTGAGGCCCCCCAAAAAATTTCAGTTTAGGCAGAATTCATTGAAGCAGGTCCGAATTCGGAGCACTTGGGCTTGTTTTGATCATATCTCCCTCATCCGAACTCGGAATCGTGCACCATTTTTTTTATGGACTCCTTATTCTTCAAGGAACATTTTTTCAAAACTTCAAATTTTTTCTCAACTAGCTCGATCGGTTCCCCAAAAATTTTTGTTTAGGCAGAATTCATTGAAGCGGGTTCAAATTCGGAGCACTTGGGCTTGTTTTGATCATATCTTCCTCATCCGAACTCGGAATTGCACACTGTTTTTTTTATGGACTCATTATTTTTCAAGGAACATTCTTTAAAAATTTCAATTTTTTTCTCAACCGGCTCGATTGGTTCCCCAAAAATTTTAATTTAGTCATAATTCATTGAAGCAGGTCCGAATTTGGAGCACTTGGGCTTGTTTTGGTCATATCTCCCTCATCGAACCTCGGAATCACGCACCATTTTTTTAATGGACTCCTTATTTTTCAAGGACCATTTTGTAAAAATTTCAAAATTTTTATTAATTGGCTCGACCAGTTGGCATGTGGTTCAACCGATTCATCGAGTCAGCTTGTATGGAGCACTGATTTTGGTGATTTTGAAGCCCAATTCCTACATGGCTTGGGTCCATGGGCTCCATTTTGGGCCTTATTTTGGATTCCTTGCAGCCCACCATGAATCTATATGGATCATTGGTGGGGAAGCAAGTTGAAAGCTTAAGATAGTCAGCTTGCATGGAAAATGAGGAGGGGAGTGAATGGGGAAGCTGATTTCGAGACTGATTGGAGCTGTTTCCAGAGCATGAAGGAGAGAAAAATGAAGAGGCTTTTATGGCTGGAGGTCTAGGACTATAAAAGAGGAAAAAAAATCAGATTTAAAGGGACTTCTTCTTTTTCTAAGAGGGGGGACTCTGTGGAATCGTAGGAGAGGAATTTTATAAGAGGTTTTTGGAGGGTTTCTTTTTGTGAGTGGTTCGAGGGAGTGGAGTGAAGAGGTCCTCAGACTTTTGGGGGTCCTGGATACATTTGGAGAAGCTTTTCAAGCTAAAGGAGCACCTCTCAAAGGCTGGTTCCTCACAGAACTTTTGCTTGCATTCAGTTCCTCTTTCTGATCGTTCCAGAATGCTTAATTCTTTATTGATTGGTGTGGACAAAAAGGGCCAAAAATTGTTATGTTGAAATTGGTTCTTTGTGTGTTTTCCATGATCTTCATTCAGTTGATGCCATTGATCCTGTTTGATTTTGTCCATGTTAAAAATCTATTTTGAATCATTCTCCCATTTTATAAACACATTGCCTTGTTTTGGCTAGTTCTCCCTCATTTAGGCTCGGAATTGAGCGTCGTTGCTTTATTTGGATTCTTTATTCTTTGGGAAATCTACTGTTAAAATTTTAGAATTTTTCTCAACCGGTTGAACTAGTTGGGAACCGGTTCAACAGGTCCTGCATGTCTATCCTTGTTTTATAAACGCGTTGCCTTGTTTTGGCCGGTTCTCCCTCATCCGGGCTCGGAATTGAGCGCCGTTGATTTTTTTGGATTGTTTATTCTTTAGGGAATCTACTGTTAAAATTTCAGAATTTTTTCTCAATCAGTTGTATTGGTCGGGAACTGGTCCAATAGTCCCTGCATGATCAGCCCCGTTTTAGTATGTTTTGACCCTTATTTTTGTTATGGCTTGAGCCCTTAGGCTCCGAGGCACTTGTGGGCCTCCTTTAGATTTTTAAATGGGCTCCAAACTGAATCATAATAGACCCAATTCAGAGCTAGAGGCATTAGGGTTCAGGTAAGTTTGGTTTGATTTGATGTTGGAGATTGGTGAATTGTTGTTTGAGGGAATGTGTAAGGAAATAAATAATTGGGTGCCGTCATTTCCATTCATTTCCTCTTTAAGCGTGAACTTTGATGCTTGATCATGAATGCCTACTACATGCTTGTGTTTTTGCCTCATCTTTTCCTTACAGCGCATGGTTAGGGACCTCAGGTATGCACTCTGATTTTTACTTGTTGAGTGTATGTGCATGCTAAATACTAGGCGGGTCTATGTGATTCATGTCATTTGTTTAACCTAAGGTTTGTTTGATCTTTGACCCATATGCTCCCATATACCCAGTTCATCAGTAGAGACCAAGTTCTGGGCCTAGAGGGGTGCTACCTTGCGTGAGGTACCTTCCTGAATGGTGACCTGATCCCCGGACCTAGAATATAGTTTTCGCAGACCGTTTTTTCCTGATTGGAGTCATGTTGGGGTTTTTGTTCTTACTTAAATTTTCCCCATTTAAAAATAAAAATAAAAAGTAAGTGGCGACTCCAAATAAAACCATTCCTCATTAGGACGAATTTTTCAAAACTCGAAAATCAGCTTTCTCTTTTTTTTTAAAAAAAAAAAATAGCAAGTCGCGCTGGCCCGTGGATCGGGTGAGGGTCCATAGATAGATCTAAAAAATTATCGACGGAATTCATCGGCAGGCGATGGAACCATGATAGAGCCTGACCTTGGAGGCTAGCCGAAAAGACTTTGCACAACAATGCGTCATTCCCTATGTCGAGGGTCATGAGTTGTTTGTAGTGCATGATATGATCAAATGGATCATTGGACCTGTCGTATGCGGAGAACTTTGGCACGATGAACCCTCTTGGGGGCTCATAATTGATAATGTGAAAGTTGAAAGGCGTGGAGAGCATGTTGTCCAGCCGCCTGCTGATAGAGTCGGGGGGGCTCTTCTTACCATATCTCCCTCGACTTGTTATAGTGGTGGGTGTGGAGGCCTGTTCGGTATGACGAGTGCAGTTGAGGAACCAGAATATGCCTCCTGGGCCTTAGCTACACGTGGCTTCTCCATATCGGGTGTTTGTGGTCCTAACCTTGCACGCATTGCATCCGATAGCTGGGACTTTGTATCGCGTCTCATTTTTTATGAGACACGAGTGGAGTCCGAGCTTTCATCCCATGGCGTGTGATAGGCTAGTAGAGGTATTTCATCAGGCCATACACTGGGCACGTCAGAGGGGGACTATGCATTTCTAGGGTATGTTGCCTCCTCATCCTAGTTGGGGTTCGCTCGTTGACTCCTCGGCTACCGACCGCGAGGAGGGTTTGACGAAGATGCTTGAATTCGCAACACCTCGTTCTCCTCCTTGAGCCTTCTTGTTTCTTGGAGCAGGGCCTACACCTGTCGCTCACTTTCTCGTCGGCGTCTTTCCATGCTTGCGCGCCAGTTGAAGTAACCTTCATCGCCCATGGCTGATGACCGACTTCTTGAGGGTGTTGACATCTTCGTTTCGTGTTCCCATAGATGGCGCCAATGTTGAAGCCTAGCCAACTGGGAGCAGTGCTTCTCCCTTCTTCCCTACAAAAGATGTCCGAACAGGTTGTCTGAACACACCCTCCGAAGCCCAAGTCAGATGACTAAAGTCAACTTGAGAGATTGCCCCCTTTTAAGAGCTAAAGAAGGAGTCTGTATTGCGCGTGTACCTTGATTTTGGGCGGGAGGAGGGCTTTTATAGGTTTTGGATCGGTGTCACATCTATGCTGAGATGGCTTCTTGACTTTCGCTGCCATGATGACATCACAGTTGATGATAGAGCAATCATCACCCTTTAGGCGGTTGACATGGATGGCTAATGGGGGTGACTTGATGGTTCACTTGTCACCTCAGTTTGTAGGCGGTATGGTGTAGCATGTAGCAGGTCGCCTGTGGAGATAGGGTGATGTCCCATCGAGCATACTTATGGCATGAGGAGAATGATTGCTCGTGGAAGTGGGTCAGGAAACCTATTCGAAATGCACTGTGCAATCTTAAAGGAACACAATGTAACCAACTACTGATACTTCTAATTCGGATTGGACATTCAGATCTGGTTATGCTCGTCCGGACAGAGATAGAAGGATGCCACGTGGAGCAAAGGTGGCTTGCCATGTGGTCACATGGGGAAGCCCATACAGGTATGATGATGTAGGGTATGTTGACTATGGAATGGATAATGAAGGATGGTGAGAGAAATGAGGAGTGATAGGCATGAAAGATGGCCATGTTTGAATCGTCAATACCTTGTGGCCTTGTTGCAGCTGTTGATAAGTTTAATAACTATTGCTGGATGATAGAGGGGGCTACTAGCTTGGGAACTATTGAAACGGTTGAAACCAGAGGTATTGGTCTTGCTTTTGGAGCGGCAGTCTCTCTGGGCCCTTGAATGGGTCTTAGACTTTCTTGGTTGGCAAGTAGGTGCCCCCGCAATTCTGTATGGTGACGCATATTAAACAACTCGTGTGCCAAAATAAGAAATGGCATTGGCAGGTGATTTCCTGAGCTGTTATGGACATCCTACCGCTGAAGGTAAAGTCATTTTTTATGTTGAAGGATAGTTGGGTTTGCAATCTATAGGATTCCCAGGCATGATGTTTGGTGATACTGTGAACTTGGAAATGAAAGAATAGAAATCTGTCCCTTTAGTGGCTTCACCTGATTTGGCTTTGAGCATTATACACTATCTTCTCACAATAACAGGTCATTCATGACTTTCAACATGTCAGTAAGCGTTTCACGACATGTTGTAAGCTTAGGCATATTCAAACTTTAATTCTTTGAAAATTGAGCTAGTTTCAAATACTGACACCATTTTTAAATATCATGCGGTGACCTCAAAACTTAGTAGTTATCATGGAAGCTGGAATCAAATACTCATCAAATCTTTTGACACATGAGTTATGGAGCAAACGTTAACACCCAAATATTTGGCACTAGATCAGACTGTAATCAAATTGATGCTAGGTTCTACGGTAGAGAATTATTATTTTCTCAGCTCTATACATTTCCAATCTGTCGATGGTGGCTTACATAACGTGATCTTTTCCTAGAGACTGTGAAGCTTATCAGGTAATGGCAACCTAGAGCAGCACACTCAAAAGAGATATCATTTGCCACATGCTCCAAGGAAGAAAAAGAAAAAAAAAAGAAAAAAAAAACAAGGGAAGATGCATAAAAAAAATCAAATAATCTAAAACAAGCAACCTTAAGCTTGGGAACAAGATGGGTCATCAAAATAAATCTAAGAACAATACTTACAGTAACAAAACTTCTAGCAAAATCCCAGCAAAGGCAAGTGACACACAAACAGAGTTATATGAACAAAACACGGATCAACATTATCAAAGCTCATGGATAACTCAGACCTCATCCAAAAACACATAAATGAATAGCTACCCATATCTAAATCAAAGAAGCAACAAATAGAAAATAGCAAGAAAGAAATGGAAGTATGGGATAATGAAGAAAAACAGAGAGTCTATAACATCATATTTGAGAATGATCTCCTCCTTCACTCAGTTTCTTACCTCTCTAGCTATAGAATACACTCTCACCTGGATGTCCTCTCTAACAAGTTTCCTACTCTTAGTCTTCCTATTGCTTACTCTCCTTATTTTTTTTCTTTTTCTACTCTTCTTTCACAAATATATTTGGCCTTACAAAACTTTCTCTCCAAGCCACCCTAAAAACATGGCTCTCCTATATGTAACCTCTCAAGCAAAAAAATCTCTCAAACCACAACCCAGAAAAATATCCCCTCCTCTCTGTTTGAAATCAACAACAAAATCACCTCCTCTCTAACAACCTCACTCCCTCTCAGAAACAAATTAGCTCATCCCTTTAACCACCTCACTCTCTTTGTCTCCCAGAATACCTAGCTAGTTTCTTCTAAGCAAACTTACTCTCTTAGAAACCTTTTTAACCCTGACTTGTTTTTTCTAGCACGCTCCTCTATAACCAAAAAAATTCTCCTCCCTCACCAGCAAGCTTGCCCTCCAAGCCAGAAAATATCTCCTAACCGAATACGCTTCTCAACTGATTCCCCCTAACATGTGTCAACCTCCCATTGCCTCCCCTAACCACTATTATGATTCCCTAATGGCTAACCACAAGGCGACATGTGGTCGTCTCCAATCCTAGCACCTGGCAAAAATGAGCTGTGGAAAAGTGCAAGAAAAATGTTCCCCAAAATGGGGGTCTACAAATATGCCCTTCTTCGGTAGAGCTCACGGGTGTAAGGAATATGAATACTGAAGTGAAAATAAAGTGTCAATAGTGAGTGGAATGAAGTAAACTCTACCGAAGAACAAAGAAGACCCCCAAAGGGACACTAGTGAAACACCAACTCACTCAGGCGAATAGATGAACAAAAATGCTCTAATTCTAAGTGAAAAGTGGATCTCTCAAAGTGTCTTTGAAGCCGCACTAAGGATCTAAACTCCCTCTAAGACGTCTCCAAAAGTGACTCGAAAAACCATATCAAAGATCAGTAACGGTTGAACCACTTTGGAGTACAAGAAAGAATGTGCCTAAAGGAGACTACCCTATGTGAACTACATGAGAATGTCAAGTGTAGGGTACCCAACAACATGACCGAAATATGTATCGTTAACTCAAAGGACTATGTCATGTCCAGTGGAAGGGGAAATCTAGAAGATCATGATGAATAAGCGATAAACACAAGGTAACAAGGTGAGGAAAATGAGGGTGAATGCAAAACCATAAAGGTCATATGTGCAATGCCAGTGGATATAAATGCCAGGATCTGGGACCTTGAATGACAAGGCTAAGGAGAAATGACTCTGAACATCAAAAGAGAGGAAAGAATGGTGACTCTAAATGCTTGAATGAGTATGCACAACGATTCTGAGTGCCAAAATAAAGGAAAAAAATGTGACTCAAAAGGCCTGAAGGAGTATGCATGACGACTCTGAACGCCAAAATGAAGACATGGCTCTGAATGCCAAAAGAGAGAAAAAATGGTGACTCTAAATGCATGAATGAGTATGAAAGATGGCTCTAAACTCCAAAACTAAAGAAAAAAAATGTGACTCAAAAGGCCTGAAGGAGTATGCCCAATGGCTCTGAACGCCAAAACGGAGGGAAATGGTGATGGATCTGGATGTTGAATGAAAGAAAGACATGATGACTTTGAGTGTCAAACTGAAAACATGGCTTTGAACACCAAATAGAAGACACGACTCTGAACATTAAATTGAAGATGGGGCTCTGAACGCCATACTGAAGAAGATGAAGGAGTGACTCTGAACGACAAATGGAAGAAAGACATGATGACTTTGAATGTCGAACTAAAAAAATAAATGATGGCTCTGAACGCCAAACTGAAAATGAACAACGACTCTAGATGCCGAATAGAAAATATAGTTCTGAACACCGAACTAAAGGTGTGGCTTTGAATGCCGAAATGAAAATGCGACTTTGAACATCAAACTGAAAATATGGCTCTAAACGCCAAACTAAAATGAACAATGACTCTGAACGCTAAACGGAAAATGGCTCTAGTTGTCAAACTAAAGACAAACAATGGCTCTGAAATCCAAAATAAAGATGTGGCTCTGAACGCCAAGATGAAGATGCGGCTCTGAAATCCAAACTGAAAATGCGACTCTAAACACCAAATGAAAAATGGCTCTAGATGTCGAACTAAAGACAAACAACGACTCTGAACGCCAAAATGAAGATGTGGCTTTGAACTCCAAGATGAAGATGTAGCTCTGAACGCCAAAATGAAGATGCAGCTTTGAACGCCAAACTGAAAAAAGGTATGATGGCTACAAATGTTGAACTAGAAACAAACAATGGCTTTGAACGCCAAAATGAAACTATAGCTCTGAATGCCAAACTGAAAAAGCGGCTCTGAATGTCGAAATGAAAATGTGGCTCTGAACGCTGAACTAAAGATGTGGCTTTGAACGCCGAACTAAAATGAACAACAACTCTAAATGCCAAATAAAAAATGAACAATGGCTCTAGATGTCGAACTAAAGACAAACAATGGCTCTGAACGCCAAAATGAAGATGTGGCTCTGAATGCTAAACTGAAAAATGCAGTTGTGAACACCAAACGAAAAATGGTTCTAGATGTCGAACTAAAGACAAACAACGACTCTAAATGCCAATATGAAGATGCAACTTTGAATGCCAAAATGAAGATGCGGATCTGAACGCCAAACCAAAAAAATGTATGATGGCGAAAAATGCTGAACTAGAAACAAACAATGACTCTGAATGCCAAATCGAAAAAGCATCTTTGAATGCTGAAATGAAAATGTGGCTCTGAACGCCAAACTAAAATGAACAATGACTCTGAACGCCAAAAGGAAAATGAACAACGGCTCTAAACACCAAGGTTCCCTTTTTGCACCACCACAACTCCTAAAGCCTTGTATGATGCATCGGTTTGTACCTTAAAAGGAAGCTCAAGATTGGTAGTCTCAGCATTGGTTTTGAGGCTATTGCGTCTTTGATGAGAATGCAAAATGTCATTTTTTTATCCCTTAATTTTTAGTATTTTATACTTATTTGGTGTGTAAATGTAATCATTATTCTTATATTTTGATTTAGGATGCAGATGGAGGCGTTAAATGCAAAACGAAGCTAATTGGGCGATTTTGGATAGTTTCAACATTGCTTCGTAATCTGGGCATAACTCTCTCATCCAAGCTTTGATTGAGATGATTCAAGATGCTATGGAATATGAAGAAAAATATCTACAACTTCCATGTTATGAGTTTTGAGAATACTAGATGAATCAAGGTCAAAACGGGGCTTGAAGATGCTGCACCTACACTATTGACGTTTTGGAATGTTCCTTAGCATGCAATTTTAATATACAGATCTGATGCGGTTTATTTGCAAAATTTTTTAGACCTGGTGCGCAAAATTTCCATTTGAAAGCACCACTTTCCTAGTTATATTAGAACTTTATTTTAATTTTAATATTTTCCTTAATTAGTCAAATTTGGATATTGTTATTTTAGGATAATATTTAAAATATTTTTAGGAGATTTTGTAGGCTTCTAATATTGAGCATGAACATGTAAAAAATGGGGGAATCATCATACTAGAAGTAGGCATCTCTCTCATCTCTTCTCTAACTTCTCCTTTGAGTTTTCATCATAGCCCTATGTGACTAAACTTTCATAATTGGTTGAAGGAAACGAAAGCCTCAGAATCAATAAAGCTATGAGATCTAATTTGTTTTTATTGTTTAATTTATGCTTTGAGTATAAGATGTTCTTTTGTGCCTATTTTCATGATTGTCTCATTTAATTACTAGGAGACTTGCTAGTTTATTATTCGTTGCAATCTACTGCTAGGTTAGATATCAAATCCGTAATTGTTTGATCCCTCTAATTTGTGAAGCAACTAAGATTTAATGATTTGTTGTGTAAGAAATTATTAGATCTTAGGAAGAATGCTCGATGAAATCAAATGCAAACGCTTGTGCTTGTGTTGTTTAGCTTCATCGATCTCTCTAATTCTTAAGGCTGCTACTAGATTAAACCTTTAGCGCTTATCTTGGGTTGTTTGTAGTTAAGGTTGATTACATCGCTTGTCTTCTAATTAATTGCGACTAAGGAGAGATAGGAAAATAGTTCCAATGGTGAATATTCAAAGTGTGTATTGATATATACTTGTATCGATGATCAGTTGTAAAATTTCGATGGTGGATGATGACTTAGACCAATGTTTGTTCTTTTGATGATTTCACTTGTTCCTTAGTTGTTTTTCTTAAAAATTGTTTTCGTTATACTCAACCCCCCTCCCCCATCCTTGTTCACATAGCATAAAACTAGGCTAAATACTCTCCGTGGGAATGATCCTCACTCGCACCATTACATGTATTTTTAGGAATATAGGTTTTATTTTTGGTTGCCTACGGCAACACACCATCGTCGAGGAGTGATTCTAGTCGATTTTTTGTGTTTCTTGTGATCCTTATTTCGTTCTTGAAATTTAAAAAAAAAAATTATTAGTTTTCGATAGTTATTCTTATTTATTTTCATTACTCTAAACTTTTCCTGATTTGTTTTTCATTTTTTATTAGAGTTTCCTTAATTGTTTATGATTGTAACTCAATATTCTAATCAAAGTGATTTGCAGTGCGATCCAAAAATAGAAAGAACTTTATGTAGGTTAAGAAGGGAAGCTCGGAGAACTTTTGAAGAGAACAATCTGGCTCTTGATTCCCCATTTGCTAGCAATTTTGATTTAGAAGAGGAAGAAGTCATGGCTGGAAATAGAATTTTGAAAGAGCTTGTCGCCCCTGATTTGAATCAACAACCTTTATGCATAACGTTCCCTACTTTAGATGCTACCACTACTTTTGAATTAAAATCTGGACTAATACATCTCTTGCACACTTTTCATGGCCTTGCAAGTGAAGATCCTCAAGCATTTAAAGAAGATTCATGTGGTGTGCACGAGTATGAAACCTATGCGGGTGACTAAAGAACAAATAAAATTAAGAGCCTTTCCATTTTCTTTGAAGGATTCACGAAGGATTAGCTCTATCATCTACCTTCTGGGAGTATTGCCACATGGAACAAGATGAAGAGGTTGTTTTTGGAGAAATATTTCCCAGCTTCAAGAGCGGCCAACATTCAAAAAGAAATTTGTGGTGTAAGGCATCACAATGGAGAGTCCCTACACGAATACTGGGAACATTTTAAGAAATTATGTGCAAACTACCCCCATCATCAAATTAATGAGCATATACTTATCCAGTATTTCTATGAGGGCCTTCTACCCACTGATAGGAGCATGATTGATGCTGCTAGTGGAGGAGCTTTATTAGATAAAACTTCCGAGGCCACGAGAAACTTGATTGCAAATATGGTGGCCAATTCTCAACAATTTGGCACTAGGCTTGACCTTCTATCTAAGCATGTTAATGAGGTAAATATTTCCTCCCTTGAACATCAAATTGTGAGTCTAACTTCTCTAGTTCATCAAATGGTTGTAGGTAATATGCAAACGGTGAAGGCTTGTGGGATTTGTTCAGTATTAAGTTATCCAATCGATATGTGTGCCCAACTCTTGAAGAGGAGTCCATTTAGCAAGTAAATGTGGCGGGTGGTTTTCTTGGACAACCAAAAAGAAAGTATGATCCTTATTTGAGCATGTATAACCCTGGATGGAGGGATCGCCCCAATCTTAGCTATGGGAATCCACAAGTAAATCAGCTCGCTACTTAAAACCGCCCAGGTTGCCAGCAATATAAGCAGCCATACCCTCCTAGATAATAATCGGGCCAAAATTCTAATTTTGGTATGTCTTTAGAAGATATTGTCAAAGTTTGGACAATCAGATGGGTTAGATGGCAACTGCAATTAGTCATCTAGAGAAGCAAAGTTAAGGGAAATTACCCTCTCAAATGGTAGTAAATCCAAGAGAAAATGCAAGTGCAATCGTTTTGAGAAGTGGTAAAGAGGTTGAGATTCTAGTAAAGGAAACCCCTGCATCGTTAAAGCAAGAAAAAGAGAAAAACATCGTTGCAGGTAGGAACATTCCCAATGATGATAACGTACCTAAGATTAAGTTTTCGCCTTGATTACTACCAAAAAGTGCTATTTTGTAGACCTAATTATAATGGTTTTAAGCACCTTTGTGTAGTAATCATATTCATTTAACCCAATTAATTCATTAAGGTCCTTAGTAATTGGTTTTAACCATTTTGTGGCAAGTTTACATGTTTATATCAGCTTATGAATCAATTCAAGCATGCCAAATGATGGAGGAGCTTCTTGGACAAGTTAAAGCAAGATTTTAGCTACACCAAAGCATGCCAACAAAAGGAGAGAAGCAAAGAGAAGCAAAGGGAAGCAAAGAGGAAAACAGAGGACAGCAGCTGCAGTCTTCTTTCGCACTTTTGGAGCACTTCCCGAAGTCTATTTTCTACATGCTATATACCATTTCAAAGCTTAGGAAGTCAAGAATCCAACACTTTAAACCGTGTACGATTTGGAGCTGAAATGAGGAAGATATGGCCTTCGGAAGACAACTGCTCCAGGCTTGTGCGAAAATTTCGCACAACACCTTCCAAATTCGCACACCCCCTTGCGTGGTGCGAATTTTCCCCTGTTTCTGCCGACTCCACACGAGATCTTTTCTTTTGGATATTTTTGTATAAATCTCCACTCTTCTCCTTGTAATCCACCAATCATAAGATTTCTTAGCTAGGAAGGTTGGAAAAACTTCTCTATATATATCTCCTTGCATCCGTTGTAACAAATATTGATATATTGATATATAGATAGAGAATATTTACAGAGCTCTCCCGTTTCTATTTTCTTAGTAGCCAAACAGCCTCTGAGGGTTTTTCCTCAAAGGATGATTGGCTAAAACTTTTAGTTTCTCAAAGTATGGATGTTATGTGATGGCTTGGATGCAATCCCATGGAAATTTCTCGCACCTGGAAGGTAAGGTAGTCGTTTTTCATTAATGGTTCATTAATGCAAAGTTTGGTTTTTATTTCCTTTGGACAACTTCCAACGGCCAATACTTGATAAGCTTTTGGATTTCTATCCATTAGTTATCTCCTACGAGCTATTGGAAGGTGAGGTTTTCAATTCCAAGTTTTGTATTAATCCGTTAGAACCAATTTCAATGGCCATTGAAAGGTGAGTTTATCACTTGGAATGACTTTGAGTTGCCAATATTTGGTAAGCTTTTGGCTTTAGACCATTAGTTATCTCTTACGAGCCATTCAAAGGAAGTCTAAGGTGAATAACCATTGATGAAATTCACTATCATCTGTTTTGTCATTTTAAAGGATTAAAACTTGATTTGCTAAATCCATACCGGTTCGGGAAGCAAGCATCACCATAGTTGCAACCCCAACGCGAGGAGTCTATCCTGAGATTTCCAATTTGCATAAGAGCCAGAGCATAGCTATCCTATCTTTGAGAAACTTGTTTTTTACACCCTTTCATTTTAGTCTTTAATGTTAGCTTAGATTAGTTTAAATCTTTCTAAAACATTTACATCTTCTTTTAAAGCTAACATCCATAAGAAAATCACCTATTTTCCTAATTTGAATATCACTTGTGTTTGCGAAAACCCTTCCCAGTGAACGATCCTAGAACCACTATGCTATAGTAGCTTGGCTACTTTAGTAATAGTATTCAAGGTATAAATTTTGTTGATACGCCTTTAAAGCTAAGCTACCATGAGTCGAATCAAATGGCGCCATTGCCGGGGAAGGTGCCACAAGCACAGTGAAGCAACCACTAAGGGTAACTTGTGATCTTCATCACAAGTTTGGTGAGTTTTCTTATAATTTTTTTTTTTAGTTTAGTTTTTATTTAGTTAAATTTTTTTTATTCTCTTTTCTTTTATTTTTGTTTTAATTTCAATTTGTGCATTCCTTGTTGGATTCGAGACCAAGAAGGAACCCTGGTACAAGTTGAAGAAAAGAGCCTTAGTTGAATATCATTTTTTTTATAAATGGAAATTCCATATGAAGATCAAAGCTCTCATTATGATCATGAGAAGGACAAATTTGCATACCTATCCATGAGGGATCGGATTGAATTAGGGAAAAGGCAAGTTCAACAAAGCCAATGGGGTAGTAAGTATGCTTTGAATGGAGATGATTCATATGAGCATACGGTAGGGGAGTGCCCTACCATTCCAACTA
Organism: Vitis vinifera; assembly: GCF_030704535.1. NCBI lineage: Eukaryota > Viridiplantae > Streptophyta > Magnoliopsida > Vitales > Vitaceae > Vitis > Vitis vinifera. The sequence continues at coordinate 19,723,797 of NC_081821.1, read as the reverse complement.
TGAGAGACATGTACGGTTACCAAAGCTCCTACACCTCAAGTTGGAATAACCATCCCAACCTTACAACCTAACCTCAACCTCAACCATCAATGAGTACATCTTCATTGGAGCAAGCCATTTTGAAGATAAGCAAAGTCATGGAGGACTTTGTAGGTGAGCAACAAAAGATCAACTCTCATCTTAATGAAAAGATTGATAATATGGAGAGTTCAATAAATGTAAGAATGGAGGGGGTTTATAATGATCTATCACTAAGGATAGAAAAAGTTCAAGACTCCATTGAGAAGCTCGCCAATCTTGACATAGCAAGGGGGAAAAGGAAGCTTCCTCCTCAACCCCACCATAACCTTCAAGGAACCAATGCAAAAAGATCAAGTAAAGTGTTGAAGATCGACACTTTGGTGGGGGATTGCTATGACAACTCTATGGACCAACCTTCCATTGAAAATCATATGGCTCAAGATGATAAAGGGTTACTTGAACCCTTTAAAGCATCCACTTCTCTAGGGAAGAGAAGAGAAACGAATTCCCTTGGACCAAATGGGAAGGATGCCAATTTTGTTTGGGATCCAGGGGGAATTCAGCATGAAGTGGGTGTGTGAGTCAGGATGAGCTAAATAGTTCATCTTCTTTTTGGGGTACATGCTATCAGCTTCATTTAAATTCTATGCTTTCTTTAAATTTATGCATGTTTTAGTTTGAATTCTTAGCTTTAATTTAGTTTTAATATGTTTTTAAGATGAGTTTTGAAGTGTTCATGCAGGTATGATGCTTGCAAAAATCGAAGTTATGGTGAAAACAAGGGAAAACAGGGGAGAAAAACCAAAATAGAGCAATCCGCACCACCCCATTTTGGCAACTGTTGGGAACATTTTGATCACTTCCCGAAGTTCATTTCATGCATACTATATCTTGTTTCGAAGCTCGGGAAGTCAGGATTACAACGCTTCAAACAGTGTCCAAATCGGAGTTTAAACGAAAAATTTATGGTCATTGCAAGAAAACTGCACCGAGCTGAACGAAAAATTCGCACCGTGCGAATCAAGGTGCGAAAAATTTCGCACCGTGCGAAACAAGGTGCTAAAATTTCACACACCACTATTCAAGGTGCGAAATTCATTCCAAGGTGCGAAAATCTCAGTTCAAGGTGCATCAATTTCGCACACCACAATTCAAGGTGCGAAATTCATTCCAACATGCGAATTCGAGTGCGAAAATTTTGCTACTGTTGGACACAATTTTGAAGAACTTCCTGGAGCTCAAATTATGCATATCATATATCTTTTTAAATCTTGGGAAGTCAGGAATCCAGTGCTTCAAACGGTGTGTGATTTGAATTTGAAACGAAGAAGTTATGGCCGTTTGAAGATGACTATGCAAAGCTGAACGAAATGTTGCAGCCGCACCAAATTTCACTACTGTTAGATACATTTTTGAAGCACTTCCTGGAGCTCAAATTATGCATACCATATATCATTTTGAAGCTTGGGAAGTCAGGAATCCAGTTCTTCAAACGGTGTATGATTTGGATTTGAAACAAAGAAGTTATGGCCATTTTAAGACAGATGGTGCAGAGTGCGAAAATTTTTTTTAAGTGCGAAAATGCTCCAAGCTTCAAGAATGGGCTGCGAAATTCCCATTTTGATTGCAAAATGATTTTCCAACCTTCAAAATGGCTACAAAATGATTTCCAAGCTTCAAAATGGGCTGCTAAAATGTTTCTATTTTTCCATGGGTTACAAAAATGTTTTTCTTTTCCCTTTGGCTGCAAGACATGGCCTCCAAGCAAGAAATAACCTCCAAGCTACAAAATGATATGCAAAAACACTTTGCAAAGCCAAGGGAAATTGCAAAAATGCCAATAGAGCCTCACAACCATGCATCTAAAGAAGAGAGCCCTCTCACTGAGATCACACACATGAAGCCTCACTCCATTTCTGACCTCCCTAAACCATCAAAGCTCATAGGTCCAGTTGAGAGCTCCAGCAGAGGAGACTATGCCACTTAAGGAGACTACCAGAGCAGAGGTCAATGTCCTGACCCAACCCACTCAGAAGGCCACCACAGAGCCATTATCTCCACAGGACCCTACCACTACTTGATCATCTCTTTAATTTTTGTATTTACTTATTATATTAGTATAGATAATTCCATGTTTTGATGTTCTATATTCTGGGATTGGATGTATTGCATGATCATATATTATATTCTATTTTCTCAGATTAATATATAGACATCATTTTTGTATTAAACTTGACATTTTTCTATTTCCTCTACTCACTGAATCTTTTGTTTTTTTTTTTTTTTTAAACATGTGGTTTCTCCTATATGACTCAGACTCCATGTCACTCAGGAGGTACCACTTCCTCCCTATTTTTCAATCGCTTTTGTCACATTGAGGACAATGTTCAGCTTGGTTGGGGGGAGAGTTGAGGAAGGAAGTTTTGTTATTAATGCTAAGTTATTTTGGTAATTTAGTTGCTTTTTGCTTAATTTTAAAATTTTTTAAGTTTTTATTCTACTCTCCATGGTTATTAAGGAAAAATTCTCAAAAGTAAATGGGAAAAATTAAATTCTTATCTTATTGTCATAGTCTTAGAGTTTGTATTATGCTTACTAAAGTTGATGAATTGTTGAAACTTCTATTGAATTCAAGCTTAGTTATTCCACTTTAAGCTTATCACACACCGTGCACACTAGGTTCCGTTTATAAGATGAAAAACTATTTTCCCCCTTGACTTAGGAAAATTTTAGACTTGGTACCTTTGATCTCATTTAATAGTGTTGGGACACCTTGTAAAAGGTCAATGAGCCTTTGGAAAAAGAAAGAAAAAGAAAAATGTTTTACTTGCCTTGAAACCCGAGCAAGGTCTGAGGGGTATATGGTGAAAATATTTAAAACCTGGTGCCCTAAGACTTAATTGGTTGGGAGTCACCGACCTCAATGCTCGTTACAAGGGTGAATAGGTGGAGTTTAACATATTGTAGGTGCTTGGGTATTAAAAATTCATTCTCAAAAGTCCGGGGTGAAATCCGAGGAGTTAGTGGTTGAAAAATCCTTAAAGCTTGATGCCCTAAACCTTGATTGGTTGGGAGTCATCGATGGACCCCCGTTACATGGACAATTTAGAAAAGAATGCCTTTAAGCTTTGCACTCCTACAAGAAAAAATTGTGAAAGAAAAGAGGTGCATTCTTAGCCTATTGGAGGTTGATTAGTTTGCTAAGCTTTGAAAAGAACTAGGTTGAGGGGAGAGATTAGTTTGACATACTATATCCGGAAAATAATAAATAACACATAGATTTTTGTGGAAGAGTAAGGATTGGACCTTTGGGAGTGGAAATTATTTTGAAGCTTAAATTTGCATAATGCCTACTCTTTATGAATTATGACTAGACAAAATTATTTGATAGCTCCTATTGAAGTTTGAGTTTTATTTCTTTCATGTGCCATGTGAGAGTTTGATCCATGGATGTCCATCATGCCACTCATATCATTTTTTGGAGTGATTTGCATGATCCCTTTTATGTATATTATTATAGTTTACTTAGTTTTTATCTCCTCCATTGCTAAGGGACTAGCAATGAGTCGGTTGGGGGGTGTGATTACTACCAAAAAGTGCTATTTTGTAGACCTAATTATAATGGTTTTAAGCACCTTTGTGTAGTAATCATATTCATTTAACCCAATTAATTCATTAAGGTCCTTAGTAATTGGTTTTAACCATTTTGTGGCAAGTTTACATGTTTATATCAGCTTATGAATCAATTCAAGCATGCCAAATGATGGAGGAGCTTC